>NW_027473339.1:1500000-1641248 GCF_050947335.1 Megachile rotundata | reverse complement strand
CACACAATCACAATCACACAATCACAATCACACAATCACAATCACACAATCACACAACACCAATCACACAACACACAATCACACAATCACACAATCACACATCACACAATCACACACACACAATCACACAATCACAATCACACAATCACAATCACACAACACAATCACACAATCACAATCACACAATCACAATCACAATCACAATCACACAATCACAATCACACACAATCACACATCACAATCACACAATCACAATCACACAATCACAATCACACAATCACAATCACACAATCACAATCACACAATCACACAATCACACAATCACACAATCACACAATCACACAATCACACAATCACACAATTCACACAATCTCACAATCACACAATCACACAATCACAATCACACAATCACAATTACACAATCACACAATCACACAATCACACAATCACACAATCATCAATCACACAATCACGGTCACACAATCACACATTCACACAATCACACAATCACACAATCACTCAATCACAAAATCACACAATCACACAATCACACAATTACACAATCACACAATCACACAGTCACACAATCACACAATCACAATCACGCAATCACACAATCACACAATCACACAATCACACAATTACACAATCACACAATCACACATCACACAATCACACAATCACACAATCACACAATCACACAATCACACAATCACACAATCACACAATCACACAATCACACAATCACAATCACACAATCACAATCACACAATCACAATCACACAATCACAATCACACAATCACGATCACACAATCACAATCACACAATCACAATCACACAATCACACAATCACACAATCACACAATCACACAATCACACAGTTCACACAATCTCACAATCACACAATCACACAATCACAATCACACAAGCACAATTACACAATCACACAATCACACAATCACACAATCACACAATCACACAATCACACAATCACACAATCATCAATCACACAATCACGGTCACACAATCACACATTCACACAATCACACAATCACTCAATCACAAAATCACACAATCACACAATCACACAATTACACAATCACACAATCACACAGTCACACAATCACACAATCACAATCACGCAATCACACAATCACACAATCACACAATCACACAATCACACAATCACACAATCACACAATCACACAATCACACAATCACACAATCACACAATCACACAATCACACAATCACACAATCACACAATCACACAATCACACAATCACAATCACACAATCACACAATCACACAATCACACAATCACACAATCACACAATCACACAATCACACAATCACACAATCACACAATCACACAATCACACAATCACACAATCACACAATCACAATCACACAATCACACAATCACAATCACACAATCACAATCACACAATCACACAATCACAATCACACAATCACACAATCACACAATCACACAATCACACAATCACACAGTTCACACAATCTCACAATCACACAATCACACAATCACAATCACACAATCACAATTACACAATCACACAATCACACAATCACACAATCACACAATTATCAATCACACAATCACGGTCACACAATCACGGTCACACAATCACACATTCACACAATCACACAATCACACAATCACTCAATCACAAAATCACACAATCACACAATCACACAATTACACAATCACACAATCACACAGTCACACAATCACACAATCACAATCACGCAATCACACAATCACACAATCACACAATCACACAATCACACAATCACACAATCACACAATCACACAATCACACAATCACACAATCACACACACATCACACAACACACAATCACACAATCACACAATCACACAATCACACAATCACACAATCACACAATCACACAATCACACAATCACACAATCACACAATCACACAATCACACAATCACACAATCACACAATCGCACAATCACACAATCACACAATCACACAATCACACAATCACACAATCACACAATCACACAATCACACAATACACAATCACACAATCACACAACCACACAATCACACAATCACACAATCACTCAATCACAATCACACAATCACAATCACACAATCACAATCACACAATCACAATCACACAATCACAATCACACAATCACAATCACACAATCACAATCACACAATCACAATCACACAATCACAATCACACAATCACAATCACACAATCACAATCACACAATCACAATCACACAATCACAATCACACAATCACAATCACACAATCACAATCACACAATCACAATCACACAATCACAATCACACAATCACAATCACACAATCACAATCACACAATCACAATCACACAATCACAATCACACAATCACAATCACACAATCACAATCACACAATCACAATCACACAATCACAATCACACAATCACAATCACACAATCACAATCACACAATCACAATCACACAATCACAATCACACAATCACAATCACACAATCACAATCACACAATCACAATCACACAATCACAATCACACAATCACAATCACACAATCACAATCACACAATCACAATCACACAATCACAATCACACAATCACAATCACACAATCACAATCACACAATCACAATCACACAATCACAATCACACAATCACAATCACACAATCACAATCACACAATCACAATCACACAATCACAATCACACAATCACAATCACACAATCACAATCACACAATCACAATCACACAATCACAATCGCACAATCACAATTACATAATCACACAATCACACAATCACACAATCACACAATCACACAATCACACAATCACACAGTCACACAATCACACAATCACACAATCTCACAATCACACAATCACACAATCACACAATCAGACAATCACAATCGCACAATCACAATTACACAATCACACAATCACACAATCACACAATCACCTAATCACACAATCACACAATCTCACAACCACACAATCACACAAGCACACATAACTCAATCACACAATCACAAAATCACACAATCACACAATCTCACAATCACACAATCACACAATCACACAATCACGGTCACACAATCACACATTCACACGATCACGCAATCACACAATCACAATCACACAATCACTCAATCACAATCACACAATCACAATCACAATCACACAATCACAATCACACAATCACAATCACACAATCACAATCACACAATCACAATCACACAATCACAATCACACAATCACAATCACACAATCACAATCACACAATCACAATCACACAATCACAATCACACAATCACAATCACACAATCACAATCACACAATCACAATCACACAATCACAATCACACAATCACAATCACACAATCACAATCACACAATCACAATCACACAATCACAATCACACAATCACAATCACACAATCACAATCACACAATCACACAATCACACAATCACACAATCACACAATCACACAATCACACAATCACACAATCACACAATCACACAATCACACAATCACACAATCACACAATCACACAATCACACAATCACACAATCACACAATCTCACAATCACACAATCACACAATCACACAATCACACAATCACACAATCACACAATCACACAATCACAATCACACAATCACAATCACACAATCACAATCACACAATCACAATCACACAATCACAATCACACAATCACACAATCACACAATCACACAATCACACAATCTCACAATCACACAATCACACAATCACACAATCACAATCGCACAATCACAATTACACAATCACAATCACACAATCACACAATCACAATCACACAATCACAATCACACAATCACAATCACACAATCACAATCACACAATCACAATCACACAATCACACAATCTCACAATCACACAATCACACAATCACACAATCACAATCGCACAATCACACAATCACACAATCACACAATCACACAATCACACAATCACACAATCACACAATCACACAATCACACAATCACACAATCACACAATCACTCAATCGCAATCACACAATCACTATCACACAATCACAATCACAGTCACACAATCACACAATCACAATCACGCAATCACACAATCACACAATCACACAATCACACAATCACACAATCCCACAATGACACAATCACACAATCACACAATCACACAATCACACAATCACACAAACACACAATCACACAAACACAATCACACAATCACACAATCACACAATCACAATCACACAATCACAATCACACAATCACAATCACACAATCACAATCACACAATCACAATCACACAATCACAATCACACAATCACAATCACACAATCACAATCACACAATCACAATCACACAATCACAATCACACAATCACAATCACACAATCACAATCACACAATCACAATCACACAATCACAATCACACAATCACAATCACACAATCACAATCACACAATCACAATCACACAATCACACAATCACACAATCACACAATCACACAATCACACAATCACACAATCACACAATCACACAATCACACAATCACACAATCACACAATCACGCAATCGCACAATCACACAATCACACAAGCACACAATCACTCAATCACACAATCACACAATCACACAATCACACAATCACACAATAACACTATCACAAAATCACAAAATCACACAATCACACAGTCACACAATCACACAATCACAATCACGCAATCACACAATCACGATCACACAATCACAATCACACAATCACAATCACACAATCACAATCACACAATCACAATCACACAATCACAATCACACAATCACAATCACATAATCACAATCACACAATCACGGTCACACAATCACACATTCACACAATCACGCAATCACACAATCTCACAATCACACAATCACACAATCACACAATCACACAATCACGCAATCACACAATCACACAATCACACAATCACTCAATCACAATCACACAATCACAATCACACAATCACAATCACACAATCACAATCATACAATCACAATCACACAATCACAATCACACAATCACAATCACACAATCACACAATCACACAATCACACAATCTCACAATCACACAATCACACAATCACACAATCACACAATCACACAATCACAATCACACAATCACAATCACACAATCACAATCACACAATCACAATCACACAATCACAATCACACAATCACAATCACACAATCACAATCACACAATCACAATCACACAATCACGAGCACACAATCACAATCACACAATCACACAATCACACAATCACACAATCACACAATCACACAATCACACAATCACACAATCTCACAATCACACAATCACACAATCACACAATCACACAATCACACAATCAGACAATCACAATCGCACAATCACAATTACACAATCACACAATCACACAATCACACAATCACACAATCACACAATCACACAATCACACAATCACACAATCACACAATCACACAATCGCACAATCACACAATCGCACAATCACACAATCGCACAATCACACAATCACAATCACACAATCACAATCACACAATCACAATCACACAATCACAATCACACAATCACAATCACACAATCACAATCACACAATCACAATCACACAATCACAATCACACAATCACAATCACACAATCACAATCACACAATCACAATCACACAATCACAATCACACAATCACAATCACACAATCACAATCACACAATCACAATCACACAATCACAATCACACAATCACAATCACACAATCACAATCACACAATCACAATCACACAATCACAATCACACAATCACAATCACACAATCACAATCACACAATCACAATCACACAATCACAATCACACAATCACAATCACACAATCACAATCACACAATCACAATCACACAATCACAATCACACAATCACAATCACACAATCACAATCACACAATCACAATCACACAATCACAATCACACAATCACAATCACACAATCACAATCACACAATCACAATCACACAATCACAATCACACAATCACAATCACACAATCACAATCACACAATCACAATCACACAATCACAATCACACAATCACAATCACACAATCACAATCACACAATCACAATCACACAATCACAATCACACAATCACAATCACACAATCACAATCACACAATCACAATCACACAATCACAATCACACAATCACAATCACACAATCACAATCACACAATCACAATCACACAATCACAATCACACAATCACAATCACACAATCACAATCACACAATCACAATCACACAATCACAATCACACAATCACAATCACACAATCACAATCACACAATCACAATCACACAATCACAATCACACAATCACAATCACACAATCACAATCACACAATCACAATCACACAATCACAATCACACAATCACAATCACAATCACAATCACACAATCACAATCACACAATCACAATCACACAATCACAATCACACAATCACAATCACACAATCACAATCACACAATCACACAATCACACAATCACACAATCTCACAATCACACAATCACACAATCACACAATCACACAATCACACAATCACACAATCACACAATCACACAATCACACAATCACACAATCACAATCACACAATCACAATCACACAATCACAATCACACAATCACACAATCACACAATCACACAATCTCACAATCACACAATCACACAATCACACAATCACACAATCACACAATCACACAATCACACAATCACACAATCTCACAATCACACAATCACACAATCACACAATCACACAATCACAAAATCAGACAATCACAATCAGACAATCACAATCGCACAATCACAATTACACAATCACACAATCACACAATCACACAATCACACAATCACACAATCTCACAATCACACAATCACACAATCACACAATCACACAATCACAATCACACAATCACAATCACACAATCACAATCACACAATCACAATCACACAATCACAATCACACAATCACAATCACACAATCACAATCACACAATCACACAATCACACAATCACACAATCACACAATCACACAATCTCACAATCACACAATCACAATCACACAATCACAATCACACAATCACAATCACACAATCACAATCACACAATCACAATCACACAATCACAATCACACAATCACAATCACACAATCACAATCACACAATCACAATCACACAATCACAATCACACAATCACAATCACACAATCACAATCACACAATCACAATCACACAATCACAATCACACAATCACAATCACACAATCACAATCACACAATCACAATCACACAATCACAATCACACAATCACAATCACACAATCACACAATCACACAATCACACAATCACACAATCACACAATCTCACAATCACACAATCACACAATCACACAATCACACAATCACACAATCACAATCACACAATCACAATCACACAATCACAATCACACAATCACAATCACACAATCACAATCACACAATCACAATCACACAATCACACAATCACACAATCACACAATCTCACAATCACACAATCACACAATCACACAATCACAATCGCACAATCACAATTACGCAATCACACAATCACACAATCACACAATCACACAATCACACAATCATCAATCACACAATCACGGTCACACAATCACACATTCACACAATCACACATTCACACAATCACACAATCACACAATCACTCAATCACAAAATCACACAATCACACAATCACAATCACACAATCACAATCACACAATCACACAATCACACTATCACACAATCACACAATCACAATCACACAATCACAGTCACACAATCACAATCACACAATCACAATCACACAATCACAATCACACAATCACAATCACACAATCACAATCACACAATCACAATCACACAATCACACAATCACACAATCACAATCACACAATCACAATCACACAATCACAATCACACAATCACAATCACACAATCACAATCACACAATCACAATCACACAATCACACAATCACACAATCACAATCACACAATCACAATCACACAATCACAATCACACAATCACAATCACACAATCACAATCACACAATCACAATCACACAATCACAATCACACAATCACAATCACACAATCACAATCACACAATCACAATCACACAATCACAATCACACAATCACAATCACACAATCACAATCACACAATCACAATCACACAATCACAATCACACAATCACAATCACACAATCACAATCACACAATCACAATCACACAATCACAATCACACAATCACAATCACACAATCACAATCACACAATCACAATCACACAATCACAATCACACAATCACGGTCACACAATCACACATTCACACAATCACGCAATCACACAATCTCACAATCACACAATCACACAATCACACAATCACACAATCACGCAATCACACAATCACACAATCACACAATCAGACAATCACAATCACACAATCACAATCACACAATCACAATCACACAATCACAATCACACAATCACAATCACACAATCACAATCACACAATCACAATCATACAATCACAATCACACAATCACAATCACACAATCACAATCACACAATCACACAATCACACAATCTCACAATCACACAATCACACAATCACACAATCACACAATCACACAATCACAATCACACAATCACAATCACACAATCACAATCACACAATCACAATCACACAATCACAATCACACAATCACAATCACACAATCACAATCACACAATCACAATCACACAATCACGAGCACACAATCACAATCACACAATCACACAATCACACAATCACACAATCACACAATCACACAATCACACAATCTCACAATCACACAATCACACAATCACACAATCACACAATCACACAATCAGACAATCACAATCGCACAATCACAATTACACAATCACACAATCACACAATCACACAATCACACAATCACACAATCACACAATCACACAATCACGCAATCGCACAATCACACAATCACACAAGCACACAATCACTCAATCACACAATCACACAATCACACAATCACACAATCACACAATAACACTATCACAAAATCACAAAATCACAAAATCACAAAATCACACAATCACACAGTCACACAATCACACAATCACAATCACGCAATCACACAATCACGATCACACAATCACGATCACACAATCACAAGCACACAATTACAATCACACAATCACAATCACACAATCACACAATCACACAATCACACAATCACAATCACACAATCACAATCACACAATCACAATCACACAATCACGGTCACACAATCACACATTCACACAATCACGCAATCACACAATCTCACAATCACACAATCACACAATCACACAATCACACAATCACGCAATCACACAATCACACAATCACACAATCAGACAATCACAATCACACAATCACAATCACACAATCACAATCACACAATCACAATCACACAATCACAATCACACAATCACAATCATACAATCACGATCACACAATCACAATCACACAATCACAATCACACAATCACACAATCACACAATCTCACAATCACACAATCACACAATCACACAATCACACAATCACACAATCACAATCACACAATCACAATCACACAATCACAATCACACAATCACAATCACACAATCACAATCACACAATCACAATCACACAATCACAATCACACAATCACAATCACACAATCACGAGCACACAATCACAATCACACAATCACAATCACACAATCACACAATCACACAATCACACTATCACACAATCACACAATCACAATCACACAATCACAGTCACACAATCACAATCACACAATCACAATCGCACAATCACAATTACACAATCACACAATCACACAATCACACAATCACACAATCACACAATCACACAATCACACAATCACACAATCACACAATCACGCAATCGCACAATCACACAATCACACAAGCACACAATCACTCAATCACACAATCACACAATCACACAATCACACAATCACACAATCACACAATCACACAATAACACTATCACAAAATCACAAAATCACACAATCACACAGTCACACAATCACACAATCACAATCACGCAATCACACAATCACGATCACACAATCACGATCACACAATCACAAGCACACAATTACAATCACACAATCACAATCACACAATCACACAATCACACAATCACACAATCACACAATCACACAATCTCACAATCGCACAATCACACAATCACACAATCAGACAATCACAATCGCACAATCACAATTACACAATCACACAATCACACAATCACACAATCACCTAATCACACAATCACACAATCTCACAACCACACAATCACACAAGCACACATAACTCAATCACACAATCACAAAATCACACAATCACACAATCTCACAATCACACAATCTCACAATCACACAATCACACAATCACACAATCACAATCGCACAATCACAATTACACAATCACACAATCACACAATCACACAATCACACAATCACACAATCAGACAATCACAATCGCACAATCACAATTACACAATCACACAATCACACAATCACACAATCACACAATCACACAATCACACAATCACACAATCACGCAATCGCACAATCACACAATCACACAAGCACACAATCACTCAATCACACAATCACACAATCACACAATCACACAATCACACAATAACACTATCACAAAATCACAAAATCACAAAATCACAAAATCACACAATCACACAGTCACACAATCACACAATCACAATCACGCAATCACACAATCACGATCACACAATCACGATCACACAATCACAAGCACACAATTACAATCACACAATCACAATCACACAATCACACAATCACACAATCACACAATCACAATCACACAATCACAATCACACAATCACAATCACACAATCACGGTCACACAATCACACATTCACACAATCACGCAATCACACAATCTCACAATCACACAATCACACAATCACACAATCACACAATCACGCAATCACACAATCACACAATCACACAATCAGACAATCACAATCACACAATCACAATCACACAATCACAATCACACAATCACAATCACACAATCACAATCACACAATCACAATCATACAATCACGATCACACAATCACAATCACACAATCACAATCACACAATCACACAATCACACAATCTCACAATCACACAATCACACAATCACACAATCACACAATCACACAATCACAATCACACAATCACAATCACACAATCACAATCACACAATCACAATCACACAATCACAATCACACAATCACAATCACACAATCACAATCACACAATCACAATCACACAATCACGAGCACACAATCACAATCACACAATCACAATCACACAATCACACAATCACACAATCACACTATCACACAATCACACAATCACAATCACACAATCACAGTCACACAATCACAATCACACAATCACAATCGCACAATCACAATTACACAATCACACAATCACACAATCACACAATCACACAATCACACAATCACACAATCACACAATCACACAATCACACAATCACGCAATCGCACAATCACACAATCACACAAGCACACAATCACTCAATCACACAATCACACAATCACACAATCACACAATCACACAATCACACAATCACACAATAACACTATCACAAAATCACAAAATCACACAATCACACAGTCACACAATCACACAATCACAATCACGCAATCACACAATCACGATCACACAATCACGATCACACAATCACAAGCACACAATTACAATCACACAATCACAATCACACAATCACACAATCACACAATCACACAATCACACAATCACACAATCTCACAATCGCACAATCACACAATCACACAATCAGACAATCACAATCGCACAATCACAATTACACAATCACACAATCACACAATCACACAATCACCTAATCACACAATCACACAATCTCACAACCACACAATCACACAAGCACACATAACTCAATCACACAATCACAAAATCACACAATCACACAATCTCACAATCACACAATCTCACAATCACACAATCACACAATCACACAATCACAATCGCACAATCACAATTACACAATCACACAATCACACAATCACACAATCACACAATCACACAATCACACAATCACACAATCACACAATCATCAATCACACAATCACGGTCACACAATCACACATTCACACAATCACACAATCACACAATCACTCAATCACAAAATCACACAATCACACAATCACAATCACGCAATCACACAATCACACAATCACACAATCACACAATCACACAATCACACAATCACACAATCACACAATAACACAATCACACAATCACACAATCACTCAATCACAATCACACAATCACAATCACACAATCACAATCACACAATCACAATCACACAATCACAATCACACAATCACAATAACACAATCACAATCACACAATCACAATCACACAATCACAATCACACAATCACAATCACACAATCACAATCACACAATCACAATCACACAATCACACAATCACACAATCACAATCACACAGTCACAATCACACAATCACAATCACACAATCACAATCACACAATCACAATCACACAATCACAATCACACAATCACACAATCACACAATCACACAATCACACAATCACACAATCACACAATCACACAATCACACAATCACACAATCACTCAATCACAATCACACAATCACAATCACACAATCACAATCACACAATCACAATCACACAATCACAATCACACAATGACAATCACACAATCACACAATCACAATCACACAATCACAATCACACAATCACAATCACACAATCACAATCACACAATCACAATCACACAATCACAATCACACAATCACAATCACACAATCACAATCACACAATCACAATCACACAATCACAATCACACAATCACAATCACACAATCACAATCACACAATCACAATCACACAATCACAATCACACAATCACAATCACACAATCACAATCACACAATCACAATCACACAATCACAATCACACAATCACAATCACACAATCACAATCACACAATCACAATCACACAATCACAATCACACAATCACAATCACACAATCACAATCACACAATCACAATCACACAATCACGAGCACACAATCACAATCACACAATCACACAATCACACAATCACACAATCACACAATCACACAATCACACAATCTCACAATCACACAATCACACAATCACACAATCACACAATCACACAATCAGACAATCACAATCGCACAATCACAATTACACAATCACACAATCACACAATCACACAATCACACAATCACACAATCACACAATCACACAATCGCACAATCACACAATCACACAAGCACACAATCACTCAATCACACAATCACACAATCACACAATCACACAATCACACAATAACACTATCACAAAATCACAAAATCACACAATCACACAGTCACACAATCACACAATCACACAATCACACAATCACACAATCACACAATCACACAATCACTCAATCACAATCACACAATCACAATCACACAATCACAATCACACAATCACACAATCACACAATCACACAATCACACAATCTCACAATCACACAATCACACAATCACACAATCAGACAATCACAATCGCACAATCACAATTACACAATCACACAATCACAAAATCACACAATCACCTAATCACACAATCACACAATCTCACAACCACACAATCACACAAGCACACATAACTCAATCACACAATCACAAAATCACACAATCACACAATCTCACAATCACACAATCACACAATCACACAATGACGGTCACACAATCACACATTCACACAATCACGCAATCACACAATCACACAATCACACAATCACTCAATCACAATCACACAATCACAATCACACAATCACAATCACACAATCACAATCACACAATCACACAATCACACAATCACACAATCACACAATCTCACAATCACACAATCACAATCACACAATCACAATCACACAATCACAATCACACAATCACAATCACACAATCACAATCACACAATCACAATCACACAATCACAATCACACAATCACAATCACACAATCACAATCACACAATCACAATCACACAATCACAATCACACAATCACAATCACACAATCACAATCACACAATCACAATCACACAATCACAATCACACAATCACAATCACACAATCACAATCACACAATCACAATCACACAATCACAATCACACAATCACAATCACACAATCACAATCACACAATCACAATCACACAATCACAATCACACAATCACAATCACACAATCACAATCACACAATCACAATCACACAATCACAATCACACAATCACAATCACACAATCACAATCACACAATCACAATCACACAATCACAATCACACAATCACAATCACACAATCACAATCACACAATCACAATCACACAATCACAATCACACAATCACAATCACACAATCACAATCACACAATCACAATCACACAATCACAATCACACAATCACAATCACACAATCACAATCACACAATCACAATCACACAATCACAATCACACAATCACAATCACACAATCACAATCACACAATCACAATCACACAATCACAATCACACAATCACAATCACACAATCACAATCACACAATCACAATCACACAATCACAATCACACAATCACAATCACACAATCACAATCACACAATCACAATCACACAATCACAATCACACAATCACAATCACACAATCACAATCACACAATCACAATCACACAATCACAATCACACAATCACAATCACACAATCACAATCACACAATCACAATCACACAATCACAATCACACAATCACAATCACACAATCACAATCACACAATCACAATCACACAATCACAATCACACAATCACAATCACACAATCACAATCACACAATCACAATCACACAATCACAATCACACAATCACAATCACACAATCACAATCACACAATCACAATCACACAATCACAATCACACAATCACAATCACACAATCACAATCACACAATCACAATCACACAATCACAATCACACAATCACAATCACACAATCACAATCACACAATCACAATCACACAATCACAATCACACAATCACAATCACACAATCACAATCACACAATCACAATCACACAATCACAATCACACAATCACAATCACACAATCACAATCACACAATCACAATCACACAATCACAATCACACAATCACAATCACACAATCACAATCACACAATCACAATCACACAATCACAATCACACAATCACAATCACACAATCACAATCACACAATCACAATCACACAATCACAATCACACAATCACAATCACACAATCACAATCACACAATCACAATCACACAATCACAATCACACAATCACAATCACACAATCACAATCACACAATCACAATCACACAATCACAATCACACAATCACAATCACACAATCACAATCACACAATCACAATCACACAATCACAATCACACAATCACAATCACACAATCACAATCACACAATCACAATCACACAATCACAATCACACAATCACAATCACACAATCACAATCACACAATCACAATCACACAATCACAATCACACAATCACAATCACACAATCACAATCACACAATCACAATCACACAATCACAATCACACAATCACAATCACACAATCACAATCACACAATCACAATCACACAATCACAATCACACAATCACAATCACACAATCACAATCACACAATCACAATCACACAATCACAATCACACAATCACAATCACACAATCACAATCACACAATCACAATCACACAATCACAATCACACAATCACAATCACACAATCACAATCACACAATCACAATCACACAATCACAATCACACAATCACAATCACACAATCACAATCACACAATCACAATCACACAATCACAATCACACAATCACAATCACACAATCACAATCACACAATCACAATCACACAATCACAATCACACAATCACAATCACACAATCACAATCACACAATCACAATCACACAATCACAATCACACAATCACAATCACACAATCACAATCACACAATCACAATCACACAATCACAATCACACAATCACAATCACACAATCACAATCACACAATCACAATCACACAATCACAATCACACAATCACAATCACACAATCACAATCACACAATCACAATCACACAATCACAATCACACAATCACAATCACACAATCACAATCACACAATCACAATCACACAATCACAATCACACAATCACAATCACACAATCACAATCACACAATCACAATCACACAATCACAATCACACAATCACAATCACACAATCACAATCACACAATCACAATCACACAATCACAATCACACAATCACAATCACACAATCACAATCACACAATCACAATCACACAATCACAATCACACAATCACAATCACACAATCACAATCACACAATCACAATCACACAATCACAATCACACAATCACAATCACACAATCACAATCACACAATCACAATCACACAATCACAATCACACAATCACAATCACACAATCACAATCACACAATCACAATCACACAATCACAATCACACAATCACACTCACACAATCACAATCACACAATCACAATCACTCAATCACAATCACACAATCACAATCACACAATCACAATCACACAATCACACAATCACACAATCACGCAATCACACAATCACACAATCACACAATCTCACAATCACACAATCACACAATCACACAATCACACAATCACACAATCACACAATCACACAATCACACAATCACACAATCACACAATCACACAATCACACAATCACACAATCACACAATCACACAATCACACAATCACACAATCACACAATCACACAATCACAACCGCACAATCACAATTACACAATCACACAATCACACAATCACACAATCACACAATCACACAATCACACAATCGCACAATCACACAGTCACACAATTAAACAATCACACAATCACCTAATCACACAATCACACAATCTCACAACCACACAATCACACAAGCACACATAACTCAATCACACAATCACAAAATCACACAATCACACAATCTCACAATCACACAATCACACAATCACGGTCACACAATCACACATTCACACAATCACGCAATCACACAATCACACAATCACACAATCACTCAATCACAATCACACAATCACAATCACACAATCACAACCACACAATCACAATCACACAATCACAACCACACAATCACAATCACACAATCACAATCACACAATCACAATCACACAATCACAATCACACAATCACAATCACACAATCACAATCACACAATCACAATCACACAATCACAATCACACAATCACAATCACACAATCACAATCACACAATCACAATCACACAATCACAATCACACAATCACAATCACACAATCACAATCACACAATCACAATCACACAATCACAATCACACAATCACAATCACACAATCACAATCACACAATCACAATCACACAATCACAATCACACAATCACAATCACACAATCACAATCACACAATCACAATCACACAATCACAATCACACAATCACAATCACACAATCACAATCACACAATCACAATCACACAATCACAATCACACAATCACAATCACACAATCACAATCACACAATCACAATCACACATCACAATCACACAATCACAATCACACAATCACAATCACACAATCACAATCACACAATCACAATCACACAATCACAATCACACAATCACAATCACACAATCACAATCACACAATCACAATCACACAATCACAATCACACAATCACAATCACACAATCACAATCACACAATCACAATCACACAATCACAATCACACAATCACAATCACACAATCACAATCACACAATCACAATCACACAATCACAATCACACAATCACAATCACACAATCACAATCACACAATCACAATCACACAATCACAATCACACAATCACAATCACACAATCACAATCACACAATCACAATCACACAATCACAATCACACAATCACAATCACACAATCACAATCACACAATCACAATCACACAATCACAATCACACAATCACAATCACACAATCACAATCACACAATCACAATCACACAATCACAATCACACAATCACAATCACACAATCACAATCACACAATCACAATCACACAATCACAATCACACAATCACAATCACACAATCACAATCACACAATCACAATCACACAATCACAATCACACAATCACAATCACACAATCACAATCACACAATCACAATCACACAATCACAATCACACAATCACAATCACACAATCACAATCACACAATCACAATCACACAATCACAATCACACAATCACAATCACACAATCACAATCACACAATCACAATCACACAATCACAATCACACAATCACAATCACACAATCACAATCACACAATCACAATCACACAATCACAATCACACAATCACAATCACACAATCACAATCACACAATCACAATCACACAATCACAATCACACAATCACAATCACACAATCACAATCACACAATCACAATCACACAATCACAATCACACAATCACAATCACACAATCACAATCACACAATCACAATCACACAATCACAATCACACAATCACAATCACACAATCACAATCACACAATCACAATCACACAATCACAATCACACAATCACAATCACACAATCACAATCACACAATCACAATCACACAATCACAATCACACAATCACAATCACACAATCACAATCACACAATCACAATCACACAATCACAATCACACAATCACAATCACACAATCACAATCACACAATCACAATCACACAATCACAATCACACAATCACAATCACACAATCACAATCACACAATCACAATCACACAATCACAATCACACAATCACAATCACACAATCACAATCACACAATCACAATCACACAATCACAATCACACAATCACAATCACACAATCACAATCACACAATCACAATCACACAATCACAATCACACAATCACAATCACACAATCACAATCACACAATCACAATCACACAATCACAATCACACAATCACAATCACACAATCACAATCACACAATCACAATCACACAATCACAATCACACAATCACAATCACACAATCACAATCACACAATCACAATCACACAATCACAATCACACAATCACAATCACACAATCACAATCACACAATCACAATCACACAATCACAATCACACAATCACAATCACACAATCACAATCACACAATCACAATCACACAATCACAATCACACAATCACAATCACACAATCACAATCACACAATCACAATCACACAATCACAATCACACAATCACAATCACACAATCACAATCACACAATCACAATCACACAATCACAATCACACAATCACAATCACACAATCACAATCACACAATCACACAATCACACAATCACACAATCACACAATCTCACAATCACACAATCACACAATCACACAATCACACAATCACACAATCACACAATCACACAATCACACAATCACACAATCACACAATCTCACAATCACACAATCACACAATCACACAATCACAAAATCAGACAATCACAATCAGACAATCACAATCGCACAATCACAATTACACAATCACACAATCACACAATCACACAATCGCACAATCACACAATCGCACTATCACACAATCGCACAATCACACAATCGCACAATCACACAATCACACAAGCACACAATCACTCAATCACACAATCACACAATCACACAATCACACAATCACACAATAACACTATCACACAATCACACAATCACACAATCACACAGTCACAATCACGCAATCACACAATCACGCAATCACACAATCACGATCACACAATCACAAGCACACAATCACAAGCATACAATCACACAATCACACAATCACACAATCACACAATCACACAATCACACAATCTCACAATCACACAATCACACAATCACACAATCACACAATCACACAATCACACAATCACAATCACACAATCACAATCACACAATCACAATCACACAATCACAATCACACAATCACAATCACACAATCACAATCACACAATCACAATCACACAATCACAATCACACAATCACAATCACACAATCACAATCACACAATCACAATCACACAATCACAATCACACAATCACAATCACACAATCACAATCACACAATCACAATCACACAATCACAATCACACAATCACAATCACACAATCACAATCACACAATCACAATCACACAATCACAATCACACAATCACAATCACACAATCACAATCACACAATCACACAATCGCACAATCACACAATCACACAATCACACAATCTCACAATCACACAATCACACAATCACACAATCACACAATCACACAATCACAATCACACAATCACAATCACACAATCACAATCACACAATCACAATCACACAATCACAATCACACAATCACAATCACACAATCACAATCACACAATCACACAATCACACAATCACACAATCTCACAATCACACAATCACACAATCACACAATCACAATTACACAATCACACAATCACACAATCACACAATCACACAATCACACAATCACACAATCACACAATCTCACAATCACACAATCACACAATCACACAATCACAATCACACAATCACAATCACACAATCACAATCACACAATCACAATCACACAATCACAATCACACAATCACACAATCACACAATCACACAATCTCACAATCACACAATCACACAATCACACAATCACACAATCACACAATCACACAATCACACAATCACACAATCACACAATCACACAATCACACAATCACACAATCACACAATCACACAATCACACAATCACACAATCACAATCACACAATCACAATCACACAATCACAATCACACAATCACAATCACACAATCACAATCACACAATCACAATCACACAATCACAATCACACAATCACAATCACACAATCACAATCACACAATCACAATCACACAATCACAATCACACAATCACACAATCGCACAATCACACAATCACACAATCACACAATCTCACAATCACACAATCACACAATCACACAATCACACAATCACACAATCACAATCACACAATCACAATCACACAATCACAATCACACAATCACAATCACACAATCACAATCACACAATCACAATCACACAATCACAATCACACAATCACAATCACACAATCACACAATCACACAATCACACAATCTCACAATCACACAATCACACAATCACACAATCACAATCGCACAATCACAATTACACAATCACACAATCACACAATCACACAATCACACAATCACACAATCATCAATCACACAATCACGGTCACACAATCACACATTCACACAATCACACATTCACACAATCACACAATCACACAATCACTCAATCACAAAATCACACAATCACACAATCACAATCACACAATCACAATCACACAATCACAATCACACAATCACAATCACACAATCACACAATCACACTATCACTCAATCACACAATCACAATCACACAATCACAGTCACACAATCACAATCACACAATCACAATCACACAATCACAATCACACAATCACAATCACACAATCACAATCACACAATCACACAATCACAATCACACAATCACAATCACACAATCACAATCACACAATCACACAATCACACAATCACACAATCACACAATCACACAATCACACAATCACACAATCACACAATCACACAATCACACAATCACACAATCACACAATCACACAATCACACAATCACACAATCACACAATCACACAATCACACAATCACACAATCACACAATCACACAATCACACAATCACACAATCACACAATCACACAATCACACAATCACACAATCACACAATCACACAATCACACAATCACACAATCACACAATCACACAATCACACAATCACACAATCACTCAATCACAATCACACAATCACAATCACACAATCACAATCACACAATCACAATCACACAATCACAATCACACAATCACAATCACACAATCACAATCACACAATCACAATCACACAATCACAATCACACAATCACAATCACACAATCACAATCACACAATCACAATCACACAATCACAATCACACAATCACAATCACACAATCACAATCACACAATCACAATCACACAATCACAATCACACAATCACAATCACACAATCACAATCACACAATCACAATCACACAATCACAATCACACAATCACAATCACACAATCACAATCACACAATCACAATCACACAATCACAATCACACAATCACAATCACACAATCACAATCACACAATCACAATCACACAATCACAATCACACAATCACAATCACACAATCACAATCACACAATCACAATCACACAATCACAATCACACAATCACAATCACACAATCACAATCACACAATCACAATCACACAATCACAATCACACAATCACAATCACACAATCACAATCACACAATCACAATCACACAATCACAATCACACAATCACAATCACACAATCACAATCACACAATCACAATCACACAATCACACAATCACACTATCACTCAATCACACAATCACAATCACACAATCACAGTCACACAATCACAATCACACAATCACAATCACACAATCACAATCACACAATCACAATCACACAATCACAATCACACAATCACACAATCACAATCACACAATCACAATCACACAATCACAATCACACAATCACACAATCACACAATCACACAATCACACAATCACACAATCACACAATCACACAATCACACAATCACACAATCACACAATCACACAATCACACAATCACACAATCACACAATCACACAATCACACAATCACACAATCACACAATCACACAATCACACAATCACACAATCACACAATCACACAATCACACAATCACACAATCACACAATCACACAATCACACAATCACACAATCACACAATCACACAATCACACAATCACACAATCACACAATCACACAATCACACAATCACACAATCACACAATCACTCAATCACAATCACACAATCACAATCACACAATCACAATCACACAATCACAATCACACAATCACAATCACACAATCACAATCACACAATCACAATCACACAATCACAATCACACAATCACAATCACACAATCACAATCACACAATCACAATCACACAATCACAATCACACAATCACAATCACACAATCACAATCACACAATCACAATCACACAATCACAATCACACAATCACAATCACACAATCACAATCACACAATCACAATCACACAATCACAATCACACAATCACAATCACACAATCACAATCACACAATCACAATCACACAATCACAATCACACAATCACAATCACACAATCACAATCACACAATCACAATCACACAATCACAATCACACAATCACAATCACACAATCACAATCACACAATCACAATCACACAATCACAATCACACAATCACAATCACACAATCACAATCACACAATCACAATCACACAATCACAATCACACAATCACAATCACACAATCACAATCACACAATCACAATCACACAATCACAATCACACAATCACAATCACACAATCACAATCACACAATCACAATCACACAATCACAATCACACAATCACAATCACACAATCACAATCACACAATCACAATCACACAATCACAATCACACAATCACAATCACACAATCACAATCACACAATCACAATCACACAATCACAATCACACAATCACAATCACACAATCACGGTCACACAATCACACATTCACACAATCACACAATCACACAATCACTCAATCACAAAATCACACAATCACACAATCACACAGTCACACAATCACACAATCACACAATCACACAATCACACAATCACACAATCACACAATCACACAATCACACAATCACTCAATCGCAATCACACAATCACTATCACACAATCACAATCACAGTCACACAATCACACAATCACAATCACGCAATCACACAATCACACAATCACACAATCACACAATCACACAATCCCACAATCACACAATCACACAATCACACAATCACACAATCACACAATCACACAATCACACAATCACACAATCACAATCACACAATCACACAATCACACAATCACAATCACACAATCACAATCACACAATCACAATCACACAATCACAATCACACAATCACAATCACACAATCACAATCACACAATCACAATCACACAATCACAATCACACAATCACAATCACACAATCACAATCACACAATCACAATCACACAATCACACAATCACACAATCACACAATCACACAATCACACAATCACACAATCACACAATCACACAATCACGCAATCGCACAATCACGCAATCGCACAATCACACAATCACACAAGCACACAATCACTCAATCACACAATCACACAATCACACAATCACACAATCACACAATAACACTATCACAAAATCACACAATCACACAGTCACACAATCACACAATCACAATCACGCAATCACTCAATCACGATCACACAATCACGATCACACAATCACAAGCACACAATTACAATCACACAATCACACAATCACACAATCACACAATCACACAATCTCACAATCACACAATCACACAATCACACAATCAGACAATCACAATCGCACAATCACAATTACACAATCACACAATCACACAATCACACAATCACCTAATCACACAATCACACAATCTCACAACCACACAATCACACAAGCACACATAACTCAATCACACAATCACAAAATCACACAATCACACAATCTCACAATCACACAATCACACAATCACACAATCACGGTCACACAATCACACATTCACGCAATCACGCAATCACACAATCACACAATCACACAATCACTCAATCACAATCACACAATCACAATCACACAATCACAATCACACAATCACAATCACACAATCACAATCACACAATCACAAGAACACAATCACAATCACACAATCACAATCACACAATCACAATCACACAATCACAATCACACAATCACAATCACACAATCACAATCACACAATCACAATCACACAATCACAATCACAATCACACAATCACAATCACACAATCACAATCACACAATCACAATCACACAATCACAATCACACAATCACAATCACACAATCACAATCACACAATCACAATCACACAATCACAATCACACAATCACAATCACACAATCACAATCACACAATCACAATCACACAATCACAATCACACAATCACAATCACACAATCACAATCACACAATCACAATCACACAATCACAATCACACAATCACAATCACACAATCACAATCACACAATCACAATCACACAATCACAATCACACAATCACAATCACACAATCACAATCACACAATCACAATCACACAATCACAATCACACAATCACAATCACACAATCACAATCACACAATCACAATCACACAATCACAATCACACAATCACAATCACACAATCACAATCACACAATCACAATCACACAATCACAATCACACAATCACAATCACACAATCACAATCACACAATCACAATCACACAATCACAATCACACAATCACAATCACACAATCACAATCACACAATCACAATCACACAATCACAATCACACAATCACAATCACACAATCACAATCACACAATCACAATCACACAATCACAATCACACAATCACAATCACACAATCACAATCACACAATCACAATCACACAATCACAATCACACAATCACAATCACACAATCACAATCACACAATCACAATCACACAATCACAATCACACAATCACAATCACACAATCACAATCACACAATCACAATCACACAATCACAATCACACAATCACAATCACACAATCACAATCACACAATCACAATCACACAATCACAATCACACAATCACAATCACACAATCACAATCACACAATCACAATCACACAATCACAATCACACAATCTCACAATCACACAATCACAATCACACAATCACAATCACACAATCACAATCACACAATCACAATCACACAATCACAATCACACAATCACAATCACACAATCACAATCACACAATCACAATCACACAATCACACAATCACACAATCACACAATCTCACAATCACACAATCACACAATCACACAATCACACAATCACACAATCACACAATCACACAATCACACAATCACACAATCACACAATCACACAATCACACAATCACACAATCACACAATCACACAATCACAATCACACAATCACAATCACACAATCACAATCACACAATCACAATCACACAATCACAATCACACAATCACAATCACACAATCACAATCACACAATCACAATCACACAATCACAATCACACAATCACAATCACACAATCACAATCACACAATCACAATCACACAATCACAATCACACAATCACAATCACACAATCACACAATCGCACAATCACACAATCACACAATCACACAATCTCACAATCACACAATCACACAATCACACAATCACACAATCACACAATCACAATCACACAATCACAATCACACAATCACAATCACACAATCACAATCACACAATCACAATCACACAATCACAATCACACAATCACACAATCACACAATCACACAATCTCACAATCACACAATCACACAATCACACAATCACAATCGCACAATCACAATTACACAATCACACAATCACACAATCACACAATCACACAATCACACAATCATCAATCACACAATCACGGTCACACAATCACACATTCACACAATCACACATTCACACAATCACACAATCACACAATCACTCAATCACAAAATCACACAATCACACAATCACAATCACACAATCACAATCACACAATCACAATCACACAATCACACAATCACACTATCACTCAATCACACAATCACAATCACACAATCACAGTCACACAATCACAATCACAATCACACAATCACAATCACACAATCACAATCACACAATCACAATCACACAATCACAATCACACAATCACAATCACACAATCACAATCACACAATCACACAATCACAATCACACAATCACAATCACACAATCACAATCACACAATCACACAATCACACAATCACACAATCACACAATCACACAATCACACAATCACACAATCACACAATCACACAATCACACAATCACACAATCACACAATCACACAATCACACAATCACACAATCACACAATCACACAATCACACAATCACACAATCACACAATCACACAATCACACAATCACACAATCACACAATCACATAATCACACAATCACACAATCACACAATCACACAATCACACAATCACACAATCACACAATCACACAATCACACAATCACACAATCACACAATCACACAATCACACAATCACACAATCACACAATCACACAATCACACAATCACACAATCACACAATCACTCAATCACAATCACACAATCACAATCACACAATCACAATCACACAATCACAATCACACAATCACAATCACACAATCACAATCACACAATCACAATCACACAATCACAATCACACAATCACAATCACACAATCACAATCACACAATCACAATCACACAATCACAATCACACAATCACAATCACACAATCACAATCACACAATCACAATCACACAATCACAATCACACAATCACAATCACACAATCACAATCACACAATCACAATCACACAATCACAATCACACAATCACAATCACACAATCACAATCACACAATCACAATCACACAATCACGGTCACACAATCACACATTCACACAATCACACAATCACACAATCACTCAATCACAAAATCACACAATCACACAATCACACAATTAAACAATCACACAGTCACACAGTCACACAATCACACAATCACACAATCACGATCACACAATCACGGTCACACAATCACGATCACACAATCACGATCACACAATTACGGTCACACAATCACGGTCACACGATCACAGTCACACAATCACACAATCACAATCACGCAATCACACAATCACACAATCACACAATCACACAATCACACAATCGCACAATCACACAATCACACAGTCACACAATCACACAATCACACAATCACACAATCACACAATCACACAATCACACAATCACACAATCACTCAATCGCAATCACACAATCACTATCACACAATCACAATCACAGTCACACAATCACACAATCACAATCACGCAATCACACAATCACACAATCACACAATCACACAATCACACAATCCCACAATCACACAATCACACAATCACACAATCACACAATCACACAATCACACAATCACACAATCACACAATCACAATCACACAATCACACAATCACACAATCACAATCACACAATCACAATCACACAATCACAATCACACAATCACAATCACACAATCACAATCACACAATCACAATCACACAATCACAATCACACAATCACAAGAACACAATCACAATCACACAATCACACAATCACTCAATCACAATCACACAATCACAATCACAGAATCACAATCACACAATCACAATCACACAATCACAATCACACAATCACAATCACACAATCACAATCACACAATCACAATCACACAATCACAATCACACAATCACAATCACACAATCACAATCACACAATCACAATCACACAATCACAATCACACAATCACACAATCACACAATCACACAATCACACAATCACACAATCACACAATCACAACCGCACAATCACAATTACACAATCACACAATCACACAATCACACAATCACACAATCACACAATCACACAAACACACAATCACACAATCACACAGTCACACAATTAAACAATCACACAATCACCTAATCACACAATCACACAATCTCACAACCACACAATCACACAAGCACACATAACTCAATCACACAATCACAAAATCACACAATAACACAATCTCACAATCACACAATCACACAATCACACAATCACGGTCACACAATCACACATTCACACAATCACGCAATCACACAATCACACAATCACTCAATCACAATCACACAATCACAATCACACAATCACAATCACACAATCACAATCACACAATCACAATCACACAATCACAATCACACAATCACAATCACACAATCACAATCACACAATCACAATCACACAATCACAATCACACAATCACAATCACACAATCACAATCACACAATCACAATCACACAATCACAATCACACAATCACAATCACACAATCACAATCACACAATCACAATCACACAATCACAATCACACAATCACAATCACACAATCACAATCACACAATCACAATCACACAATCACAATCACACAATCACAATCACACAATCACAATCACACAATCACAATCACACAATCACAATCACACAATCACAATCACACAATCACAATCACACAATCACAATCACACAATCACAATCACACAATCACAATCACACAATCACAATCACACAATCACAATCACACAATCACAATCACACAATCACAATCACACAATCACAATCACACAATCACAATCACACAATCACAATCACACAATCACAATCACACAATCACAATCACACAATCACAATCACACAATCACAATCACACAATCACAATCACACAATCACAATCACACAATCACGGTCACACAATCACACATTCACACAATCACACAATCACACAATCACTCAATTACAAAATCACACAATCACACAATCACACAGTCACACAATCACACAATCACACAATCACACAATCACACAATCACACAATCACACAATCACACAATCACACAATCACTCAATCGCAATCACACAATCACTATCACACAATCACAATCACAGTCACACAATCACACAATCACAATCACGCAATCACACAATCACACAATCACACAATCACACAATCACACAATCCCACAATCACACAATCACACAATCACACAATCACACAATCACACAATCACACAATCACACAATCACAATCACACAATCACACAATCACACAATCACAATCACACAATCACAATCACACAATCACAATCACACAATCACAATCACACAATCACAATCACACAATCACAATCACACAATCACAATCACACAATCACAATCACACAATCACAATCACACAATCACACAATCACACAATCACTCAATCACACAATCACAATCACACAATCACAGTCACACAATCACAATCACACAATCACAATCACACAATCACAATCACACAATCACAATCACACAATCACAATCACACAATCACGGTCACACAATCACACATTCACACAATCACACAATCACACAATCACTCAATCACAAAATCACACAATCACACAATCACACAATTAAACAATCACACAGTCACACAGTCACACAATCACACAATCACACAATCACGATCACACAATCACAATCACACAATCACAATCACACAATCACAATCACACAATCACAATCACACAATCACAATCACACAATCACAATCACACAATCACAATCACACAATCACAATCACACAATCACAATCACACAATCACAATCACACAATCACAATCACACAATCACGGTCACACAATCACACATTCACACAATCACACAATCACACAATCACTCAATCACAAAATCACACAATCACACAATCACACAATTAAACAATCACACAGTCACACAGTCACACAATCACACAATCACACAATCACGATCACACAATCACGGTCACACAATCACGATCACACAATCACGATCACACAATTACGGTCACACAATCACGGTCACACGATCACAGTCACACAATCACACAATCACAATCACGCAATCACACAATCACACAATCACACAATCACACAATCACACAATCGCACAATCACACAATCACACAGTCACACAATCACACAATCACACAATCACACAATCACACAATCACACAATCACACAATCACACAATCACTCAATCGCAATCACACAATCACTATCACACAATCACAATCACAGTCACACAATCACACAATCACAATCACGCAATCACACAATCACACAATCACACAATCACACAATCACACAATCCCACAATCACACAATCACACAATCACACAATCACACAATCACACAATCACACAATCACACAATCACACAATCACAATCACACAATCACACAATCACACAATCACAATCACACAATCACAATCACACAATCACAATCACACAATCACAATCACACAATCACAATCACACAATCACAATCACACAATCACAATCACACAATCACAATCACACAATCACAAGAACACAATCACAATCACACAATCACACAATCACTCAATCACAATCACACAATCACAATCACAGAATCACAATCACACAATCACAATCACACAATCACAATCACACAATCACAATCACACAATCACAATCACACAATCACAATCACACAATCACAATCACACAATCACAATCACACAATCACAATCACACAATCACAATCACACAATCACAATCACACAATCACACAATCACACAATCACACAATCACACAATCACACAATCACACAATCACAACCGCACAATCACAATTACACAATCACACAATCACACAATCACACAATCACACAATCACACAATCACACAATCACACAATCACACAATCACACAGTCACACAATTAAACAATCACACAATCACCTAATCACACAATCACACAATCTCACAACCACACAATCACACAAGCACACATAACTCAATCACACAATCACAAAATCACACAATAACACAATCTCACAATCACACAATCACACAATCACACAATCACGGTCACACAATCACACATTCACACAATCACGCAATCACACAATCACACAATCACTCAATCACAATCACACAATCACAATCACACAATCACAATCACACAATCACAATCACACAATCACAATCACACAATCACAATCACACAATCACAATCACACAATCACAATCACACAATCACAATCACACAATCACAATCACACAATCACAATCACACAATCACAATCACACAATCACAATCACACAATCACAATCACACAATCACAATCACACAATCACAATCACACAATCACAATCACACAATCACAATCACACAATCACAATCACACAATCACAATCACACAATCACAATCACACAATCACAATCACACAATCACAATCACACAATCACAATCACACAATCACAATCACACAATCACAATCACACAATCACAATCACACAATCACAATCACACAATCACAATCACACAATCACAATCACACAATCACAATCACACAATCACAATCACACAATCACAATCACACAATCACAATCACACAATCACAATCACACAATCACAATCACACAATCACAATCACACAATCACAATCACACAATCACAATCACACAATCACAATCACACAATCACAATCACACAATCACAATCACACAATCACGGTCACACAATCACACATTCACACAATCACACAATCACACAATCACTCAATCACAAAATCACACAATCACACAATCACACAGTCACACAATCACACAATCACACAATCACACAATCACACAATCACACAATCACACAATCACACAATCACACAATCACTCAATCGCAATCACACAATCACTATCACACAATCACAATCACAGTCACACAATCACACAATCACAATAACGCAATCACACAATCACACAATCACACAATCACACAATCACACAATCCCACAATCACACAATCACACAATCACACAATCACACAATCACACAATCACACAATCACACAATCACAATCACACAATCACACAATCACACAATCACAATCACACAATCACAATCACACAATCACAATCACACAATCACAATCACACAATCACAATCACACAATCACAATCACACAATCACAATCACACAATCACAATCACACAATCACAATCACACAATCACACAATCACACAATCACACAATCACACAATCACACAATCACACAATCACACAATCACACAATCACGCAATCGCACAATCACGCAATCGCACAATCACACAATCACACAAGCACACAATCACTCAATCACACAATCACACAATCACACAATCACACAATCACACAATAACACTATCACAAAATCACACAATCACACAGTCACACAATCACACAATCACAATCACGCAATCACTCAATCACGATCACACAATCACGATCACACAATCACAAGCACACAATTACAATCACACAATCACACAATCACACAATCACACAATCACACAATCTCACAATCACACAATCACACAATCACACAATCAGACAATCACAATCGCACAATCACAATTACACAATCACACAATCACACAATCACACAATCACCTAATCACACAATCACACAATCTCACAACCACACAATCACACAAGCACACATAACTCAATCACACAATCACAAAATCACACAATCACACAATCTCACAATCACACAATCACACAATCACACAATCACGGTCACACAATCACACATTCACGCAATCACGCAATCACACAATCACACAATCACACAATCACTCAATCACAATCACACAATCACAATCACACAATCACAATCACACAATCACAATCACACAATCACAATCACACAATCACAAGAACACAATCACAATCACACAATCACAATCACACAATCACAATCACACAATCACAATCACACAATCACAATCACACAATCACAATCACACAATCACAATCACACAATCACAATCACAATCACACAATCACAATCACACAATCACAATCACACAATCACAATCACACAATCACAATCACACAATCACAATCACACAATCACAATCACACAATCACAATCACACAATCACAATCACACAATCACAATCACACAATCACAATCACACAATCACAATCACACAATCACAATCACACAATCACAATCACACAATCACAATCACACAATCACAATCACACAATCACAATCACACAATCACAATCACACAATCACAATCACACAATCACAATCACACAATCACAATCACACAATCACAATCACACAATCACAATCACACAATCACAATCACACAATCACAATCACACAATCACAATCACACAATCACAATCACACAATCACAATCACACAATCACAATCACACAATCACAATCACACAATCACAATCACACAATCACAATCACACAATCACAATCACACAATCACAATCACACAATCACAATCACACAATCACAATCACACAATCACAATCACACAATCACAATCACACAATCACAATCACACAATCACAATCACACAATCACAATCACACAATCACAATCACACAATCACAATCACACAATCACAATCACACAATCACAATCACACAATCACAATCACACAATCACAATCACACAATCACAATCACACAATCACAATCACACAATCACAATCACACAATCACAATCACACAATCACAATCACACAATCACAATCACACAATCACAATCACACAATCACAATCACACAATCACAATCACACAATCACAATCACACAATCACAATCACACAATCACAATCACACAATCACAATCACACAATCACAATCACACAATCACAATCACACAATCACAATCACACAATCACAATCACACAATCACAATCACACAATCACAATCACACAATCACAATCACACAATCACAATCACACAATCACAATCACACAATCACAATCACACAATCACAATCACACAATCACAATCACACAATCACAATCACACAATCACAATCACACAATCACAATCACACAATCACAATCACACAATCACAATCACACAATCACAATCACACAATCACAATCACACAATCACAATCACACAATCACAATCACACAATCACAATCACACAATCACAATCACACAATCACAATCACACAATCACAATCACACAATCACAATCACACAATCACAATCACACAATCACAATCACACAATCACAATCACACAATCACAATCACACAATCACAATCACACAATCACAATCACACAATCACAATCACACAATCACAATCACACAATCACAATCACACAATCACAATCACACAATCACAATCACACAATCACAATCACACAATCACAATCACACAATCACAATCACACAATCACAATCACACAATCACAATCACACAATCACAATCACACAATCACAATCACACAATCACAATCACACAATCACAATCACACAATCACAATCACACAATCACAATCACACAATCACAATCACACAATCACAATCACACAATCACAATCACACAATCACAATCACACAATCACAATCACACAATCACAATCACACAATCACAATCACACAATCACAATCACACAATCACAATCACACAATCACAATCACACAATCACAATCACACAATCACAATCACACAATCACAATCACACAATCACAATCACACAATCACAATCACACAATCACAATCACACAATCACAATCACACAATCACAATCACACAATCACAATCACACAATCACAATCACACAATCACAATCACACAATCACAATCACACAATCACAATCACACAATCACAATCACACAATCACAATCACACAATCACAATCACACAATCACACAATCGCACAATCACACAATCACACAATCACACAATCTCACAATCACACAATCACACAATCACACAATCACACAATCACACAATCACAATCACACAATCACAATCACACAATCACAATCACACAATCACAATCACACAATCACAATCACACAATCACAATCACACAATCACACAATCACACAATCACACAATCTCACAATCACACAATCACACAATCACACAATCACAATCGCACAATCACAATTACACAATCACACAATCACACAATCACACAATCACACAATCATCAATCACACAATCACGGTCACACAATCACACATTCACACAATCACACATTCACACAATCACACAATCACACAATCACTCAATCACAAAATCACACAATCACACAATCACAATCACACAATCACAATCACACAATCACAATCACACAATCACACAATCACACTATCACTCAATCACACAATCACAATCACACAATCACAGTCACACAATCACAATCACAATCACACAATCACAATCACACAATCACAATCACACAATCACAATCACACAATCACAATCACACAATCACAATCACACAATCACAATCACACAATCACAATCACACAATCACACAATCACAATCACACAATCACAATCACACAATCACAATCACACAATCACACAATCACACAATCACACAATCACACAATCACACAATCACACAATCACACAATCACACAATCACACAATCACACAATCACACAATCACACAATCACACAATCACACAATCACACAATCACACAATCACACAATCACACAATCACACAATCACACAATCACACAATCACACAATCACACAATCACACAATCACACAATCACACAATCACAAAATCACACAATCACACAATCACACAATCACACAATCACACAATCACACAATCACACAATCACACAATCACACAATCACACAATCACACAATCACACAATCACACAATCACACAATCACACAATCACACAATCACACAATCACTCAATCACAATCACACAATCACAATCACACAATCACAATCACACAATCACAATCACACAATCACAATCACACAATCACAATCACACAATCACAATCACACAATCACAATCACACAATCACAATCACACAATCACAATCACACAATCACAATCACACAATCACAATCACACAATCACAATCACACAATCACAATCACACAATCACAATCACACAATCACAATCACACAATCACAATCACACAATCACAATCACACAATCACAATCACACAATCACAATCACACAATCACAATCACACAATCACGGTCACACAATCACACATTCACACAATCACACAATCACACAATCACTCAATCACAAAATCACACAATCACACAATCACACAATTAAACAATCACACAGTCACACAGTCACACAATCACACAATCACACAATCACGATCACACAATCACGGTCACACAATCACGATCACACAATCACGATCACACAATTACGGTCACACAATCACGGTCACACAATCACAGTCACACAATCACACAATCACAATCACGCAATCACACAATCACACAATCACACAATCACACAATCACACAATCGCACAATCACACAATCACACAGTCACACAATCACACAATCACACAATCACACAATCACACAATCACACAATCACACAATCACACAATCACTCAATCGCAATCACACAATCACTATCACACAATCACAATCACAGTCACACAATCACACAATCACAATCACGCAATCACACAATCACACAATCACACAATCACAATCACACAATCACACAATCACACAATCCCACAATCACACAATCACACAATCACACAATCACACAATCACACAATCACACAATCACACAATCACACAATCACAATCACACAATCACACAATCACACAATCACAATCACACAATCACAATCACACAATCACAATCACACAATCACAATCACACAATCACAATCACACAATCACAATCACACAATCACAATCACACAATCACAATCACACAATCACAATCACACAATCACAAGAACACAATCACAATCACACAATCACACAATCACTCAATCACAATCACACAATCACAATCACAGAATCACAATCACACAATCACAATCACACAATCACAATCACACAATCACAATCACACAATCACAATCACACAATCACAATCACACAATCACAATCACACAATCACAATCACACAATCACAATCACACAATCACAATCACACAATCACAATCACACAATCACAATCACACAATCACAATCACACAATCACAATCACACAATCACAATCACACAATCACAATCACACAATCACAATCACACAATCACAATCACACAATCACAATCACACAATCACAATCACACAATCACAATCACACAATCACAATCACACAATCACAATCACACAATCACAATCACACAATCACAATCACACAATCACAATCACACAATCACAATCACACAATCACAATCACACAATCACAATCACACAATCACACAATCGCACAATCACACAATCACACAATCACACAATCTCACAATCACACAATCACACAATCACACAATCACACAATCACACAATCACAATCACACAATCACAATCACACAATCACAATCACACAATCACAATCACACAATCACAATCACACAATCACAATCACACAATCACACAATCACACAATCACACAATCTCACAATCACACAATCACACAATCACACAATCACAATCGCACAATCACAATTACACAATCACACAATCACACAATCACACAATCACACAATCACACAATCATCAATCACACAATCACGGTCACACAATCACACATTCACACAATCACACATTCACACAATCACACAATCACACAATCACTCAATCACAAAATCACACAATCACACAATCACAATCACACAATCACAATCACACAATCACAATCACACAATCACACAATCACACTATCACTCAATCACACAATCACAATCACACAATCACAGTCACACAATCACAATCACACAATCACAATCACACAATCACAATCACACAATCACAATCACACAATCACAATCACACAATCACAATCACACAATCACACTATCACAATCACACAATCACAATCACACAATCACACAATCACACAATCACACAATCACACAATCACACAATCACACAATCACAATCACACAATCACACAATCACACAATCACACAATCACACAATCACACAATCACACAATCACACAATCACACAATCACACAATCACACAATCACACAATCACACAATCACACAATCACACAATCACACAATCACACAATCACACAATCACACAATCACACAATCACACAATCACACAATCACACAATCACACAATCACACAATCACACAATCACACAATCACACAATCACACAATCACTCAATCACAATCACACAATCACAATCACACAATCACAATCACACAATCACAATCACACAATCACAATCACACAATCACAATCACACAATCACAATCACACAATCACAATCACACAATCACAATCACACAATCACAATCACACAATCACAATCACACAATCACAATCACACAATCACAATCACACAATCACAATCACACAATCACAATCACACAATCACAATCACACAATCACAATCACACAATCACAATCACACAATCACAATCACACAATCACAATCACACAATCACAATCACACAATCACGGTCACACAATCACACATTCACACAATCACACAATCACACAATCACTCAATCACAAAATCACACAATCACACAATCACACAATTAAACAATCACACAGTCACACAGTCACACAATCACACAATCACACAATCACGATCACACAATCACGGTCACACAATCACGATCACACAATCACGATCACACAATTACGGTCACACAATCACGGTCACACGATCACAGTCACACAATCACACAATCACAATCACGCAATCACACAATCACACAATCACACAATCACACAATCACACAATCGCACAATCACACAATCACACAGTCACACACAATCACACAATCACACAATCACACAATCACACAATCACACAATCACTCAATCGCAATCACACAATCACTATCACACAATCACAATCACAGTCACACAATCACACAATCACAATCACGCAATCACACAATCACACAATCACACAATCACACAATCACACAATCCCACAATCACACAATCACACAATCACACAATCACACAATCACACAATCACACAATCACACAATCACACAATCACAATCACACAATCACACAATCACACAATCACAATCACACAATCACAATCACACAATCACAATCACACAATCACAATCACACAATCACAATCACACAATCACAATCACACAATCACAATCACACAATCACAAGAACACAATCACAATCACACAATCACACAATCACTCAATCACAATCACACAATCACAATCACAGAATCACAATCACACAATCACAATCACACAATCACAATCACACAATCACAATCACACAATCACAATCACACAATCACAATCACACAATCACAATCACACAATCACAATCACACAATCACAATCACACAATCACAATCACACAATCACAATCACACAATCACAATCACACAATCACAATCACACAATCACACAATCACACAATCACACAATCACACAATCACACAATCACACAATCACACAATCACAACCGCACAATCACAATTACACAATCACACAATCACACAATCACACAATCACACAATCACACAATCACACAATCACACAATCACACAATCACACAGTCACACAATTAAACAATCACACAATCACCTAATCACACAATCACACAATCTCACAACCACACAATCACACAAGCACACATAACTCAATCACACAATCACAAAATCACACAATAACACAATCTCACAATCACACAATCACACAATCACACAATCACGGTCACACAATCACACATTCACACAATCACGCAATCACACAATCACACAATCACTCAATCACAATCACACAATCACAATCACACAATCACAATCACACAATCACAATCACACAATCACAATCACACAATCACAATCACACAATCACAATCACACAATCACAATCACACAATCACAATCACACAATCACAATCACACAATCACAATCACACAATCACAATCACACAATCACAATCACACAATCACAATCACACAATCACAATCACACAATCACAATCACACAATCACAATCACACAATCACAATCACACAATCACAATCACACAATCACAATCACACAATCACAATCACACAATCACAATCACACAATCACAATCACACAATCACAATCACACAATCACAATCACACAATCACAATCACACAATCACAATCACACAATCACAATCACACAATCACAATCACACAATCACAATCACACAATCACAATCACACAATCACAATCACACAATCACAATCACACAATCACAATCACACAATCACAATCACACAATCACAATCACACAATCACAATCACACAATCACAATCACACAATCACAATCACACAATCACAATCACACAATCACGGTCACACAATCACACATTCACACAATCACACAATCACACAATCACTCAATCACAAAATCACACAATCACACAATCACACAGTCACACAATCACACAATCACACAATCACACAATCACACAATCACACAATCACACAATCACACAATCACACAATCACTCAATCGCAATCACACAATCACTATCACACAATCACAATCACAGTCACACAATCACACAATCACAATCACGCAATCACACAATCACACAATCACACAATCACACAATCACACAATCCCACAATCACACAATCACACAATCACACAATCACACAATCACACAATCACACAATCACACAATCACAATCACACAATCACACAATCACACAATCACAATCACACAATCACAATCACACAATCACAATCACACAATCACAATCACACAATCACAATCACACAATCACAATCACACAATCACAATCACACAATCACAATCACACAATCACAATCACACAATCACACAATCACACAATCACACAATCACACAATCACACAATCACACAATCACACAATCACACAATCACGCAATCGCACAATCACGCAATCGCACAATCACAAGCACACAATCACAAGCATACAATCACACAATCACACAATCACACAATCACACAATCACACAATCACAATCACACAATCACAATCACACAATCACAATCACACAATCACAATCACACAATCACACAATCACACAATCACACAATCACACAATCACACAATCACACAATCACACAATCACACAATCACGCAATCACACAATCACGATCACACAATCACAAGCACACAATCACAAGCATACAATCACACAATCACACAATCACACAATCACACAATCACACAATCACAATCACACAATCACAATCACACAATCACACAATCACACAATCACACAATCTCACAATCACACAATCACACAATCACACAATCACAATCGCACAATCACAATTACAGAATCACACAATCACACAATCACACAATCACACAATCACACAATCATCAATCACACAATCACGGTCACACAATCACACATTCACACAATCACACATTCACACAATCCCACAATCACACAATCACTCAATCACAAAATCACACAATCACACAATCACAATCACACAATCACAATCACACAATCACAATCACACAATCACACAATCACACTATCACTCAATCACACAATCACAATCACACAATCACAGTCACACAATCACAATCACACAAACACAATCACACAATCACAATCACACAATCACAATCACACAATCACAATCACACAATCACAATCACACAATCACACTATCACAATCACACAATCACAATCACACAATCACACAATCACACAATCACACAATCACACAATCACACAATCACACAATCACACAATCACAATCACACAATCACACAATCACACAATCACACAATCACACAATCACACAATCACACAATCACACAATCACACAATCACACAATCACACAATCACACAATCACACAATCACACAATCACACAATCACACAATCACACAATCACACAATCTCACAATCACACAATCACACAATCACACAATCACACAATCACACAATCACAATCACACAATCACAATCACACAATCACAATCACACAATCACAATCACACAATCACAATCACACAATCACACAATCACACAATCACACAATCTCACAATCACACAATCACACAATCACACAATCACACAATCACACAATCACACAATCACACAATCACACAATCACACAATCACACAATCACACAATCACACAATCACACAATCACACAATCACACAATCACAATCACACAATCACAATCACACAATCACAATCACACAATCACAATCACACAATCACAATCACACAATCACAATCACACAATCACAATCACACAATCACAATCACACAATCACAATCACACAATCACAATCACACAATCACAATCACACAATCACAATCACACAATCACAATCACACAATCACACAATCGCACAATCACACAATCGCACAATCACACAATCACACAATCACACAATCACACAATCACACAATCACACAATCACACAATCACAATCACACAATCACAATCACACAATCACAATCACACAATCACAATCACACAATCACAATCACACAATCACAATCACACAATCACACAATCACACAATCACTCAATCTCACAATCACACAATCACACAATCACTCAATCTCACAATCACACAATCACACAATCACACAATCATCAATCACACAATCACGGTCACACAATCACACATTCACACAATCACACATTCACACAATCACACAATCACACAATCACTCAATCACAAAATCACACAATCACACAATCACAATCACACAATCACAATCACACAATCACAATCACACAATCACACAATCACACTATCACTCAATCACACAATCACAATCACACAATCACAGTCACACAATCACAATCACACAATCACAATCACACAATCACAATCACACAATCACAATCACACAATCACAATCACACAATCACAATCACACAATCACAATCACACAATCACAATCACACAATCACACAATCACACAATCACACAATCACACAATCACACAATCACACAATCACACAATCACACAATCACACAATCACACAATCACACAATCACACAATCACACAATCACACAATCACACAATCACACAATCACACAATCACACAATCACACAATCACACAATCACACAATCACACAATCACACAATCACACAATCACACAATCACACAATCACACAATCACACAATCACACAATCACACAATCACACAATCACACAATCACACAATCACACAATCACACAATCACTCAATCACAATCACACAATCACAATCACACAATCACAATCACACAATCACAATCACACAATCACAATCACACAATCACAATCACACAATCACAATCACACAATCACAATCACACAATCACAATCACACAATCACAATCACACAATCACAATCGCACAATCACAATCGCACAATCACAATCGCACAATCACAATCGCACAATCACAATCGCACAATCACAATCGCACAATCACAATCACACAATCACAATCACACAATCACAATCACACAATCACAATCACACAATCACAATCACACAATCACAATCACACAATCACAATCACACAATCACGGTCACACAATCACACATTCACACAATCACACAATCACACAATCACTCAATCACAAAATCACACAATCACACAATCACACAATTAAACAATCACACGGTCACACAGTCACACAATCACACAATCACACAATCACGATCACACAATCACGGTCACACAATCACGATCACACAATCACGATCACACAATTACGGTCACACAATCACGGTCACACAATCACAGTCACACAATCACACAATCACAATCACGCAATCACACAATCACACAATCACACAATCACACAATCACACAATCCCACAATCACACAATCACACAGTCACACAATCACACAATCACACAATCACACAATCACACAATCACACAATCACACAATCACTCAATCGCAATCACACAATCACTATCACACAATCACAATCACAGTCACACAATCACACAATCACAATCACGCAATCACACAATCACACAATCACACAATCACACAATCACACAATCCCACAATCACACAATCACACAATCACACAATCACACAATCACACAATCACACAATCACACAATCACAATCACACAATCACACAATCACACAATCACAATCACACAATCACAATCACACAATCACAATCACACAATCACAATCACACAATCACACAATCGCACAATCACACAATCACACAATCACACAATCTCACAATCACACAATCACACAATCACACAATCACACAATCACACAATCACAATCACACAATCACAATCACACAATCACAATCACACAATCACAATCACACAATCACACAATCACAATCACACAATCACAATCACACAATCACACAATCACACAATCACACAATCACACAATCACACAATCACACAATCACACAATCACACAATCACACAATCACACAATCACACAATCACACAATCACACAATCACACAATCACACAATCACACAATCACACAATCACACAATCACACAATCACACAATCACACAATCACACAATCACACAATCACACAATCACACAATCACACAATCACACAATCACACAATCACACAATCACACAATCACACAATCACACAATCACACAATCACACAATCACACAATCACACAATCACACAATCACACAATCACACAATCACACAATCACACAATCACACAATCACACAATCACACAATCACACAATCACACAATCACACAATCACACAATCACACAATCACACAATCACACAATCACACAATCACACAATCACACAATCACACAATCACACAATCACACAATCACACAATCACAATCACACAATCACAATCACACAATCACAATCACACAATCACAATCACACAATCACAATCACACAATCACAATCACACAATCACAATCACACAATCACAATCACACAATCACAATCACACAATCACAATCACACAATCACAATCACACAATCACAATCACACAATCACAATCACACAATCACAATCACACAATCACAATCACACAATCACAATCACACAATCACAATCACACAATCACAATCACACAATCACACAATCGCACAATCACAATCACACAATCACAATCACACAATCACAATCACACAATCACAATCACACAATCACAATCACACAATCACAATCACACAATCACAATCACACAATCACAATCACACAATCACGATCACACAATCACGATCACACAATCACGATCACACAATCACAATCACACAATCACAATCACACAATCACAATCACACAATCACAATCACACAATCACAATCACACAATCACAATCACACAATCACAATCACACAATCACAATCACACAATCACAATCACAATCACAATCACACAATCACAATCACACAATCACAATCACACAATCACAATCACACAATCACAATCACACAATCACAATCACACAATCACAATCACACAATCACAATCACACAATCACAATCACACAATCACAATCACACAATCACAATCACACAATCACAATCACACAATCACAATCACACAATCACAATCACACAATCACAATCACACAATCACACAATCACACAATCACACAATCTCACAATCACACAATCACACAATCACACAATCACACAATCACACAATCACACAATCACACAATCACACAATCACACAATCACACAATCACACAATCACACAATCACACAATCACACAATCACACAATCAGACAATCACAATCGCACAATCACAATCACACAATCACACAATCACACAATCACACAATCACACAATCACACAATCTCACAATCACACAATCACACAATCACACAATCACACAATCACACAACCACAATCACACAATCACAATCACACAATCACAATCACGCAATCACAATCACACAATCACAATCACACAATCACAATCACACAATCACAATCACACAATCACACAATCACACAATCACACAATCTCACAATCACACAATCACACAATCACACAATCACAATCGCACAATCACAATTACACAATCACACAATCACACAATCACACAATCACACAATCATCAATCACACAATCACGGTCACACAATCACACATTCACACAATCACAGATTCACACAATCACACAATCACACAATCACTCAATCACACAATCACACAATCACACAATCACACAATCACACAATCACACAATCACACAATCACTCAATCACAAAATCACACAATCACACAATCACAATCACACAATCACAATCACACAATCACAATCACACAATCACACAATCACACTATCACACAATCACACAATCACAATCACACAATCACAGTCACACAATCACAATCACACAATCACAATCACACAATCACAATCACACAATCACAATCACACAATCACGATCACACAATCACGATCACACAATCACACAATCACACAATCACAATCACACAATCACTCAATCACACAATCACACAATCACACAATCACACAATCACACAATCACACAATCACACAATCACACAATCACACAATCACACAATCACACAATCACACAATCACACAATCACACAATCACACAATCACACAATCACACAATCACACAATCACACAATCACACAATCACACAATCACACAATCACACAATCACACAATCACACAATCACACAATCACACAATCACACAATCACACAATCACAATCACACAATCACAATCACACAATCACAATCACACAATCACACAATCACACAATCACACAATCACACAATCACACAATCACACAATCACACAATCACACAATCACACAATCACACAATCACACAATCACACAATCACACAATCACACAATCACACAATCACACAATCACACAATCACACAATCACACAATCACACAATCACACAATCACACAATCACACAATCACACAATCACACAATCACACAATCACACAATCACACAATCACACAATCACACAATCACACAATCACACAATCACACAATCACACAATCACACAATCACACAATCACACAATCACACAATCACACAATCACACAATCACACAATCACACAATCACACAATCACACAATCACACAATCACACAATCACACAATCACACAATCACACAATCACACAATCACACAATCACACAATCACACAATCACACAATCACACAATCACACAATCACACAATCACACAATCACACAATCACACAATCACACAATCACACAATCACACAATCACACAATCACACAATCACACAATCACACAATCACACAATCACACAATCACACAATCACACAATCACACAATCACAATCACACAATCACAATCACACAATCACAATCACACAATCACAATCACACAATCACAATCACACAATCACAATCACACAATCACAATCACACAATCACAATCACACAATCACAATCACACAATCACAATCACACAATCACAATCACACAATCACAATCACACAATCACAATCACACAATCACAATCACACAATCACAATCACACAATCACAATCACACAATCACAATCACACAATCACAATCACACAATCACAATCACACAATCACAATCACACAATCACAATCACACAATCACAATCACACAATCACAATCACACAATCACACAATCACAATCACACAATCACACAATCACACAATCACACAATCTCACAATCACACAATCACACAATCACACAATCACACAATCACACAATCACACAATCTCACAATCACACAATCACACAATCACACATTCACACAATCACACAATCACACAATCACACAATCAGACAATCACAATCGCACAATCACAATTACACAATCACACAATCACACAATCACACAATCTCACAATCACACAATCACACAATCACACAATCACGGTCACACAATCACACATTCACACAATCACGCAATCACACAATCACACAATCACACAATCACTCAATCACAATCACACAATCACAATCACACAATCACAATCACACAATCACAATCGCACAATCACAATCGCACAATCACAATCGCACAATCACAATCGCACAATCACAATCGCACAATCACAATCACACAATCACAATCACACAATCACAATCACACAATCACAATCACACAATCACAATCACACAATCACAATCACACAATCACAATCACACAATCACAATCACAATCACACAATCACAATCACACAATCACAATCACACAATCACAATCACACAATCACAATCACACAATCACAATCACACAACCACAATCACACAATCACAATCACACAATCACAATCACACAATCACAATCACACAATCACAATCACACAATCACAATCACACAATCACAATCACACAATCACAATCACACAATCACAATCACACAATCACAATCACACAATCACAATCACACAATCACAATCACACAATCACAATCACACAATCACAATCACACAATCACAATCACACAATCACAATCACACAATCACAATCACACAATCACAATCACACAATCACAATCACACAATCACAATCACACAATCACAATCACACAATCACAATCACACAATCACAATCACACAATCACAATCACACAATCACAATCACACAATCACAATCACACAATCACAATCACACAATCACAATCACACAATCACAATCACACAATCACAATCACACAATCACAATCACACAATCACAATCACACAATCACAATCACACAATCACAATCACACAATCACAATCACACAATCACAATCACACAATCACAATCACACAATCACAATCACACAATCACAATCACACAATCACAATCACACAATCACAATCACACAATCACAATCACACAATCACAATCACACAATCACAATCACACAATCACAATCACACAATCACAATCACACAATCACAATCACACAATCACAATCACACAATCACAATCACACAATCACAATCACACAATCACAATCACACAATCACAATCACACAATCACAATCACACAATCACAATCACACAATCACAATCACACAATCACAATCACACAATCACAATCACACAATCACAATCACACAATCACAATCACACAATCACAATCACACAATCACAATCACACAATCACAATCACACAATCACACAATCACACAATCACACAATCACACAATCACACAATCACACAATCTCACAATCACACAATCACACAATCACACAATCTCACAATCACACAACCACACAATCACACAATCACACAATCACACAATCACACAATCACACAATCACACAATCACACAATCACACAATCACAACCGCACAATCACAATTACACAATCACACAATCACACAATCACACAATCACACAATCACACAATCACACAATCACACAATCACACAATCACACAATCACACAATCACACAATCACACAATCACACAATCACAATCACACAATCACACAATCACACAATTAAACAATCACACAATCACCTAATCACACAATCACACAATCTCACAACCACACAATCACACAAGCACACATAACTCAATCGCACAATCACAAAATCACACAATCACACAATCTCACAATCACACAATCACACAATCACGGTCACACAATCACACATTCACACAATCACGCAATCACACAATCACACAATCACACAATCACTCAATCACAATCACACAATCACAATCACACAATCACAATCACACAATCACAATCACACAATCACAATCACACAATCACAATCACACAATCACAATCACACAATCACAATCACACAATCACAATCACACAATCACAATCACACAATCACAATCACACAATCACAATCACACAATCACAATCACACAATCACAATCACACAATCACAATCACACAATCACAATCACACAATCACAATCACACAATCACAATCACACAATCACAATCACACAATCACAATCACACAATCACAATCACACAATCACAATCACACAATCACAATCACACAATCACAATCACACAATCACAATCACACAATCACAATCACACAATCACAATCACACAATCACAATCACACAATCACAATCACACAATCACAATCACACAATCACAATCACACAATCACAATCACACAATCACAATCACACAATCACAATCACACAATCACAATCACACAATCACAATCACACAATCACAATCACACAATCACAATCACACAATCACAATCACACAATCACAATCACACAATCACAATCACACAATCACAATCACACAATCACAATCACACAATCACAATCACACAATCACAATCACACAATCACAATCACACAATCACAATCACACAATCACAATCACACAATCACAATCACACAATCACACAATCGCAATCACACAATCACAATCACACAATCACAATCACACAATCACAATCACACAATCACAATCACAGTCACACAATCACAATCACACAATCACAATCACACAATCACAATCACACAATCACAATCACACAATCACAATCACACAATCACAATCACACAATCACAATCACACAATCACAATCACACAATCACAATCACACAATCACAATCACACAATCACAATCACACAATCACAATCACACAATCACAATCACACAATCACAATCACACAATCACAATCACACAATCACAATCACACAATCACAATCACACAATCACAATCACACAATCACAATCACACAATCACAATCACACAATCACAATCACACAATCACAATCACACAATCACAATCACACAATCACAATCACACAATCACAATCACACAATCACAATCACACAATCACAATCACACAATCACAATCACACAATCACAATCACACAATCACAATCACACAATCACAATCACACAATCACAATCACACAATCACAATCACACAATCACAATCACACAATCACAATCACACAATCACACAATCACACAATCACACAATCTCACAATCACACAATCACACAATCACACAATCACAATCACACAATCACAATCACACAATCACAATCACACAATCACAATCACACAATCACAATCACACAATCACACAATCACAATCACACAATCACAATCACACAATCACACAATCACACAATCACACAATCACACAATCACAATCACACAATCACAATCACACAATCACAATCACACAATCACAATCACACAATCACAATCACACAATCACACAATCACAATCACACAATCACAATCACACAATCACACAATCACACAATCACACAATCTCACAATCACACAATCTCACAATCACACAATCACAATCACACAATCACAATCACACAATCACAATCACACAATCACAATCACACAATCACAATCACACAATCACAGTCACACAATCACAGTCACACAATCACAGTCACACAATCACAATCACACAATCACAATCACACAATCACAATCACACAATCACAATCACACAATCACAATCACACAATCACAATCACACAATCACAATCACACAATCACAATCACACAATCACAATCACACAATCACAATCACACAATCACAATCACACAATCACAATCACACAATCACAATCACACAATCACAATCACACAATCACAATCACACAATCACAATCACACAATCACAATCACACAATCACAATCACACAATCACAATCACACAATCACAATCACACAATCACAATCACACAATCACAATCACACAATCACACAATCACACAATCACAATCACACAATCACAATCACACAATCACACAATCACACAATCACACAATCTCACAATCACACAATCACACAATCACACAATCACACAATCACACAATCTCACAATCACACAATCACACAATCACACAATCACACAATCACACAATCACACAATCACACAATCACACAATCACACAATCTCACAATCACACAATCACACAATCACACAATCACACAATCACACAATCACACAATCACACAATCAGACAATCACAATCGCACAATCACAATTACACAATCACACAATCGCACAATCACACAATCTCACAATCACACAATCACACAATCACACAATCACGGTCACACAATCACACATTCACACAATCACGCAATCACACAATCACACAATCACACAATCACTCAATCACAATCACACAATCACAATCGCACAATCACAATCGCACAATCACAATCGCACAATCACAATCGCACAATCACAATCGCACAATCACAATCGCACAATCACAATCGCACAATCACAATCGCACAATCACAATCGCACAATCACAATCGCACAATCACAATCGCACAATCACAATCACACAATCACAATCACACATTCACAATCACACAATCACAATCACACAATCACAATCACACAATCACAATCACACAATCACAATCACACAATCACAATCACACAATCACAATCACACAATCACAATCACACAATCACAATCACACAATCACAATCACACAATCACAATCACACAATCACAATCACACAATCACAATCACACAATCACAATCACACAATCACAATCACACAATCACAATCACACAATCACAATCACACAATCACAATCACACAATCACAATCACACAATCACAATCACACAATCACAATCACACAATCACAATCACACAATCACAATCACACAATCACAATCACACAATCACAATCACACAATCACAATCACACAATCACAATCACACAATCACAATCACACAATCACAATCACACAATCACAATCACACAATCACAATCACACAATCACAATCACACAATCACAATCACACAATCACAATCACACAATCACAATCACACAATCACAATCACACAATCACAATCACACAATCACAATCACACAATCACAATCACACAATCACAATCACACAATCACAATCACACAATCACAATCACACAATCACAATCACACAATCACAATCACACAATCACAATCACACAATCACAATCACACAATCACAATCACACAATCACAATCACACAATCACAATCACACAATCACAATCACACAATCACAATCACACAATCACAATCACACAATCACAATCACACAATCACAATCACACAATCACAATCACACAATCACAATCACACAATCACAATCACACAATCACAATCACACAATCACAATCACACAATCACAATCACACAATCACAATCACACAATCACAATCACACAATCACAATCACACAATCACAATCACACAATCACAATCACACAATCACAATCACACAATCACAATCACACAATCACAATCACACAATCACAATCACACAATCACAATCACACAATCACAATCACACAATCACAATCACACAATCACAATCACACAATCACAATCACACAATCACAATCACACAATCACAATCACACAATCACAATCACACAATCACAATCACACAATCACAATCACACAATCACAATCACACAATCACAATCACACAATCACAATCACACAATCACAATCACACAATCACAATCACACAATCACAATCACACAATCACAATCACACAATCACAATCACACAATCACAATCACACAATCACAATCACACAATCACAATCACACAATCACAATCACACAATCACAATCACACAATCACAATCACACAATCACAATCACACAATCACAATCACACAATCACAATCACACAATCACAATCACACAATCACAATCACACAATCACAATCACACAATCACAATCACACAATCACAATCACACAATCACAATCACACAATCACAATCACACAATCACAATCACACAATCACAATCACACAATCACAATCACACAATCACAATCACACAATCACAATCACACAATCACAATCACACAATCACAATCACACAATCACAATCACACAATCACAATCACAATCACACAATCACAATCACACAATCACAATCACACAATCACAATCACACAATCACAATCACACAATCACAATCACACAATCACAATCACACAATCACAATCACACAATCACAATCACAATCACAATCACACAATCACAATCACACAATCACAATCACACAATCACAATCACACAATCACAATCACACAATCACAATCACACAATCACAATCACACAATCACAATCACACAATCACAATCACACAATCACAATCACACAATCACAATCACACAATCACAATCACACAATCACAATCACACAATCACAATCACACAATCACAATCACACAATCACAATCACACAATCACAATCACACAATCACAATCACACAATCACAATCACACAATCACAATCACACAATCACAATCACACAATCACAATCACACAATCACAATCACACAATCACAATCACACAATCACAATCACACAATCACAATCACACAATCACAATCACACAATCACAATCACACAATCACAATCACACAATCACAATCACACAATCACAATCACACAATCACAATCACACAATCACAATCACACAATCACAATCACACAATCACAATCACACAATCACAATCACACAATCACAATCACACAATCACAATCACACAATCACAATCACACAATCACAATCACACAATCACAATCACACAATCACAATCACACAATCACAATCACACAATCACAATCACACAATCACAATCACACAATCACAATCACACAATCACAATCACACAATCACAATCACACAATCACAATCACACAATCACAATCACACAATCACAATCACACAATCACAATCACACAATCACAATCACACAATCACAATCACACAATCACAATCACACAATCACAATCACACAATCACAATCACACAATCACAATCACACAATCACAATCACACAATCACAATCACACAATCACAATCACACAATCACAATCACACAATCACAATCACACAATCACAATCACACAATCACAATCACACAATCACAATCACACAATCACAATCACACAATCACAATCACACAATCACAATCACACAATCACAATCACACAATCACAATCACACAATCACAATCACACAATCACAATCACACAATCACAATCACACAATCACAATCACACAATCACAATCACACAATCACAATCACACAATCACAATCACACAATCACAATCACACAATCACAATCACACAATCACAATCACACAATCACAATCACACAATCACAATCACACAATCACAATCACACAATCACAATCACACAATCACAATCACACAATCACAATCACACAATCACAATCACACAATCACAATCACACAATCACAATCACACAATCACAATCACACAATCACAATCACACAATCACAATCACACAATCACAATCACACAATCACAATCACACAATCACAATCACACAATCACAATCACACAATCACAATCACACAATCACAATCACACAATCACAATCACACAATCACAATCACACAATCACAATCACACAATCACAATCACACAATCACAATCACACAATCACAATCACACAATCACAATCACACAATCACAATCACACAATCACAATCACACAATCACAATCACACAATCACAATCACACAATCACAATCACACAATCACAATCACACAATCACAATCACACAATCACAATCACACAATCACAATCACACAATCACAATCACACAATCACAATCACACAATCACAATCACACAATCACAATCACACAATCACAATCACACAATCACAATCACACAATCACAATCACACAATCACAATCACACAATCACAATCACACAATCACAATCACACAATCACAATCACACAATCACAATCACACAATCACAATCACACAATCACAATCACACAATCACAATCACACAATCACAATCACACAATCACAATCACACAATCACAATCACACAATCACAATCACACAATCACAATCACACAATCACAATCACACAATCACAATCACACAATCACAATCACACAATCACAATCACACAATCACAATCACACAATCACAATCACACAATCACAATCACACAATCACAATCACACAATCACAATCACACAATCACAATCACACAATCACAATCACACAATCACAATCACACAATCACAATCACACAATCACAATCACACAATCACAATCACACAATCACAATCACACAATCACAATCACACAATCACAATCACACAATCACAATCACACAATCACAATCACACAATCACAATCACACAATCACAATCACACAATCACAATCACACAATCACAATCACACAATCACAATCACACAATCACAATCACACAATCACAATCACACAATCACAATCACACAATCACAATCACACAATCACAATCACACAATCACAATCACACAATCACAATCACACAATCACAATCACACAATCACAATCACACAATCACAATCACACAATCACAATCACACAATCACAATCACACAATCACAATCACACAATCACAATCACACAATCACAATCACACAATCACAATCACACAATCACAATCACACAATCACAATCACACAATCACAATCACACAATCACAATCACACAATCACAATCACACAATCACAATCACACAATCACAATCACACAATCACAATCACACAATCACAATCACACAATCACAATCACACAATCACAATCACACAATCACAATCACACAATCACAATCACACAATCACAATCACACAATCACAATCACACAATCACAATCACACAATCACAATCACACAATCACAATCACACAATCACAATCACACAATCACAATCACACAATCACAATCACACAATCACAATCACACAATCACAATCACACAATCACAATCACACAATCACAATCACACAATCACAATCACACAATCACAATCACACAATCACAATCACACAATCACAATCACACAATCACAATCACACAATCACAATCACACAATCACAATCACACAATCACAATCACACAATCACAATCACACAATCACAATCACACAATCACAATCACACAATCACAATCACACAATCACAATCACACAATCACAATCACACAATCACAATCACACAATCACAATCACACAATCACAATCACACAATCACAATCACACAATCACAATCACACAATCACAATCACACAATCACAATCACACAATCACAATCACACAATCACAATCACACAATCACAATCACACAATCACAATCACACAATCACAATCACACAATCACAATCACACAATCACAATCACACAATCACAATCACACAATCACAATCACACAATCACAATCACACAATCACAATCACACAATCACAATCACACAATCACAATCACACAATCACAATCACACAATCACAATCACACAATCACAATCACACAATCACAATCACACAATCACAATCACACAATCACAATCACACAATCACAATCACACAATCACAATCACACAATCACAATCACACAATCACAATCACACAATCACAATCACACAATCACAATCACACAATCACAATCACACAATCACAATCACACAATCACAATCACACAATCACAATCACACAATCACAATCACACAATCACAATCACACAATCACAATCACACAATCACAATCACACAATCACAATCACACAATCACAATCACACAATCACAATCACACAATCACAATCACACAATCACAATCACACAATCACAATCACACAATCACAATCACACAATCACAATCACACAATCACAATCACACAATCACAATCACACAATCACAATCACACAATCACAATCACACAATCACAATCACACAATCACAATCACACAATCACAATCACACAATCACAATCACACAATCACAATCACACAATCACAATCACACAATCACAATCACACAATCACAATCACACAATCACAATCACACAATCACAATCACACAATCACAATCACACAATCACAATCACACAATCACAATCACACAATCACAATCACACAATCACAATCACACAATCACAATCACACAATCACAATCACACAATCACAATCACACAATCACAATCACACAATCACAATCACACAATCACAATCACACAATCACAATCACACAATCACAATCACACAATCACAATCACACAATCACAATCACACAATCACAATCACACAATCACAATCACACAATCACAATCACACAATCACAATCACACAATCACAATCACACAATCACAATCACACAATCACAATCACACAATCACAATCACACAATCACAATCACACAATCACAATCACACAATCACAATCACACAATCACAATCACACAATCACAATCACACAATCACAATCACACAATCACAATCACACAATCACAATCACACAATCACAATCACACAATCACAATCACACAATCACAATCACACAATCACAATCACACAATCACAATCACACAATCACAATCACACAATCACAATCACACAATCACAATCACACAATCACAATCACACAATCACAATCACACAATCACAATCACACAATCACAATCACACAATCACAATCACACAATCACAATCACACAATCACAATCACACAATCACAATCACACAATCACAATCACACAATCACAATCACACAATCACAATCACACAATCACAATCACACAATCACAATCACACAATCACAATCACACAATCACAATCACACAATCACAATCACACAATCACAATCACACAATCACAATCACACAATCACAATCACACAATCACAATCACACAATCACAATCACACAATCACAATCACACAATCACAATCACACAATCACAATCACACAATCACAATCACACAATCACAATCACACAATCACAATCACACAATCACAATCACACAATCACAATCACACAATCACAATCACACAATCACAATCACACAATCACAATCACACAATCACAATCACACAATCACAATCACACAATCACAATCACACAATCACAATCACACAATCACAATCACACAATCACAATCACACAATCACAATCACACAATCACAATCACACAATCACAATCACACAATCACAATCACACAATCACAATCACACAATCACAATCACACAATCACAATCACACAATCACAATCACACAATCACAATCACACAATCACAATCACACAATCACAATCACACAATCACAATCACACAATCACAATCACACAATCACAATCACACAATCACAATCACACAATCACAATCACACAATCACAATCACACAATCACAATCACACAATCACAATCACACAATCACAATCACACAATCACAATCACACAATCACAATCACACAATCACAATCACACAATCACAATCACACAATCACAATCACACAATCACAATCACACAATCACAATCACACAATCACAATCACACAATCACAATCACACAATCACAATCACACAATCACAATCACACAATCACAATCACACAATCACAATCACACAATCACAATCACACAATCACAATCACACAATCACAATCACACAATCACAATCACACAATCACAATCACACAATCACAATCACACAATCACAATCACACAATCACAATCACACAATCACAATCACACAATCACAATCACACAATCACAATCACACAATCACAATCACACAATCACAATCACACAATCACAATCACACAATCACAATCACACAATCACAATCACACAATCACAATCACACAATCACAATCACACAATCACAATCACACAATCACAATCACACAATCACAATCACACAATCACAATCACACAATCACAATCACACAATCACAATCACACAATCACAATCACACAATCACAATCACACAATCACAATCACACAATCACAATCACACAATCACAATCACACAATCACAATCACACAATCACAATCACACAATCACAATCACACAATCACAATCACACAATCACAATCACACAATCACAATCACACAATCACAATCACACAATCACAATCACACAATCACAATCACACAATCACAATCACACAATCACAATCACACAATCACAATCACACAATCACAATCACACAATCACAATCACACAATCACAATCACACAATCACAATCACACAATCACAATCACACAATCACAATCACACAATCACAATCACACAATCACAATCACACAATCACAATCACACAATCACAATCACACAATCACAATCACACAATCACAATCACACAATCACAATCACACAATCACAATCACACAATCACAATCACACAATCACAATCACACAATCACAATCACACAATCACAATCACACAATCACAATCACACAATCACAATCACACAATCACAATCACACAATCACAATCACACAATCACAATCACACAATCACAATCACACAATCACAATCACACAATCACAATCAATCACAATCACACAATCACAATCACACAATCACAATCACACAATCACAATCACACAATCACAATCACACAATCACAATCACACAATCACAATCACACAATCACAATCACACAATCACAATCACACAATCACAATCACACAATCACAATCACACAATCACAATCACACAATCACAATCACACAATCACAATCACACAATCACAATCACACAATCACAATCACACAATCACAATCACACAATCACAATCACACAATCACAATCACACAATCACAATCACACAATCACAATCACACAATCACAATCACACAATCACAATCACACAATCACAATCACACAATCACAATCACACAATCACAATCACACAATCACAATCACACAATCACAATCACACAATCACAATCACACAATCACAATCACACAATCACAATCACACAATCACAATCACACAATCACAATCACACAATCACAATCACACAATCACAATCACACAATCACAATCACACAATCACAATCACACAATCACAATCACACAATCACAATCACACAATCACAATCACACAATCACAATCACACAATCACAATCACACAATCACAATCACACAATCACAATCACACAATCACAATCACACAATCACAATCACACAATCACAATCACACAATCACAATCACACAATCACAATCACACAATCACAATCACACAATCACAATCACACAATCACAATCACACAATCACAATCACACAATCACAATCACACAATCACAATCACACAATCACAATCACACAATCACAATCACACAATCACAATCACACAATCACAATCACACAATCACAATCACACAATCACAATCACACAATCACAATCACACAATCACAATCACACAATCACAATCACACAATCACAATCACACAATCACAATCACACAATCACAATCACACAATCACAATCACACAATCACAATCACACAATCACAATCACACAATCACAATCACACAATCACAATCACACAATCACAATCACACAATCACAATCACACAATCACAATCACACAATCACAATCACACAATCACAATCACACAATCACAATCACACAATCACAATCACACAATCACAATCACACAATCACAATCACACAATCACAATCACACAATCACAATCACACAATCACAATCACACAATCACAATCACACAATCACAATCACACAATCACAATCACACAATCACAATCACACAATCACAATCACACAATCACAATCACACAATCACAATCACACAATCACAATCACACAATCACAATCACACAATCACAATCACACAATCACAATCACACAATCACAATCACACAATCACAATCACACAATCACAATCACACAATCACAATCACACAATCACAATCACACAATCACAATCACACAATCACAATCACACAATCACAATCACACAATCACAATCACACAATCACAATCACACAATCACAATCACACAATCACAATCACACAATCACAATCACACAATCACAATCACACAATCACAATCACACAATCACAATCACACAATCACAATCACACAATCACAAATCACACAATCACAATCACACAATCACAATCACACAATCACAATCACACAATCACAATCACACAATCACAATCACACAATCACAATCACACAATCACAATCACACAATCACAATCACACAATCACAATCACACAATCACAATCACACAATCACAATCACACAATCACAATCACACAATCACAATCACACAATCACAATCACACAATCACAATCACACAATCACAATCACACAATCACAATCACACAATCACAATCACACAATCACAATCACACAATCACAATCACACAATCACAATCACACAATCACAATCACACAATCACAATCACACAATCACAATCACACAATCACAATCACACAATCACAATCACACAATCACAATCACACAATCACAATCACACAATCACAATCACACAATCACAATCACACAATCACAATCACACAATCACAATCACACAATCACAATCACACAATCACAATCACACAATCACAATCACACAATCACAATCACACAATCACAATCACACAATCACAATCACACAATCACAATCACACAATCACAATCACACAATCACAATCACACAATCACAATCACACAATCACAATCACACAATCACAATCACACAATCACAATCACACAATCACAATCACACAATCACAATCACACAATCACAATCACACAATCACAATCACACAATCACAATCACACAATCACAATCACACAATCACAATCACACAATCACAATCACACAATCACAATCACACAATCACAATCACACAATCACAATCACACAATCAGACAATCACACAATCACACAATCACACAATCACACAATCACGCAATCACACAATCACCCATCACACAATCACGCAATCACACAATCCCACAATCAGACAATCACACAATCAGACAATCACACAATCAGACAATCACACAATCACAATCACACAATCACACAATCACACAATCACACAATCACAATCACACAATCACAATCACACAATCCCACAATCACACAATCGCACAATCGCACAATCTCACAATTGCACAATCACACAATCGCACAATCACACAATCCCACAATCACTCAATCACACAATCACACAATCACACAATCACACAATCACACAATCACACAATCACACAATCACACAATCACACAATCACACAATCACACAATCACACAATCACACAATCACACAATCACACAATCACACAATCACGCAATCACACAATCACGCAATCACACAATCCCACAATCACTCAATCACACAATCACACAATCCCACAATCACACAATCACAAAATCACACAATCACACAATCACACAATCAGACAATCACACAATCAAACAATCGCACAATCACAATCACACAATCACACAATCACACAATCACAATCACACAATCACTCAATCACACAATCACACAATCACACAATCACAATAACACAATCACACAATCACACAATCACACAATCACACAATCACACAATCACACAATCACACAATCACACAATCACACAAAAACAATCACACAATCACAATCACACACTCTCAATCACACAATCGCACAATCACACAATCACACAATCACACAATCACACAATCACACAATCACACAATCACACAATCACACAATCACACAATCACACAATCACACAATCACAGTCACACAATCACAATCACACACTCTCAATCACACAATCCCAGTCACACAATCCCAATCACACAATCCCACTCACAGAATCCCAATCACACAATCCCAATCACACAATCACAATCACACAATCACAATCACACAATCACAATCACACAATCACAATCACAATCACACAATCACAATCACACAATCACAATCACACAATCACAATCACACAATCACAATCACACAATCACAATCACACAATCACAATCACACAATCACAATCACACAATCACAATCACACAATCACAATCACACAATCACAATCACACAATCACAATCACACAATCACAATCACACAATCACAATCACACAATCACAATCACACAATCACAATCACACAATCACAATCACACAATCACAATCACACAATCACAATCACACAATCACAATCACACAATCACAATCACACAATCACAATCACACAATCACAATCACACAATCACAATCACACAATCACAATCACACAATCACAATCACACAATCACAATCACACAATCACAATCACACAATCACAATCACACAATCACAATCACACAATCACAATCACACAATCACAATCACACAATCACAATCACACAATCACAATCACACAATCACAATCACACAATCACAATCACACAATCACAATCACACAATCACAATCACACAATCACACAATCACACAATCACACAATCACACAATCACACAATCACACAATCACACAATCACAATCACACAATCACAATCACACACTCTCAATCACACAATCACAATCACACAATCACACAATCACACAATCACACAATCACACAATCACACAATCACACAATCACACAATCACACAATCACACAATCACACAATCACGCAATCACACAATCCCACAATCACTCAATCACACAATCACACAATCCCACAATCACACAATCACAAAATCACACAATCACACAATCAGACAATCACACAATCAGACAATCGCACAATCACAATCACACAATCACACAATCACACAATCACACAATCACAATCACACAATCACTCAATCACACAATCACACAATCACACAATCACAATCACACAATCACACAATCACACAATCACACAATCCCACAATAACACAATCACAAAATCACACAATCACACAATCAGACAATCACACAATCAGACAATCACACAATCACAATCACAATCACACAATCACAATCACACAATCACAATCACACAATCACAATCACACAATCACAATCACACAATCACAATCACACAATCACAATCACACAATCACAATCACACAATCACAATCACACAATCACAATCACACAATCACAATCACACAATCACAATCACACAATCACAATCACACAATCACAATCACACAATCACAATCACACAATCACAATCACACAATCACAATCACACAATCACAATCACACAATCACAATCACACAATCACAATCACACAATCACAATCACACAATCACAATCACACAATCACAATCACACAATCACAATCACACAATCACAATCACACAATCACAATCACACAATCACAATCACACAATCACAATCACACAATCACAATCACACAATCACAATCACACAATCACAATCACACAATCACAATCACACAATCACAATCACACAATCACAATCACACAATCACAATCACACAATCACAATCACACAATCACAATCACACAATCACAATCACACAATCACAATCACACAATCACAATCACACAATCACAATCACACAATCACAATCACACAATCACAATCACACAATCACAATCACACAATCACAATCACACAATCACAATCACACAATCACAATCACACAATCACAATCACACAATCACAATCACACAATCCCAATCACACAATCACAATCACACAATCACAATCACACAATCACAATCACACAATCACAATCACACAATCACAATCACACAATCACAATCACACAATCACAATCACACAATCACAATCACACAATCACTCAATCACACAATCACACAATCCCACAATCACACAATCACGCAATCACGCAATCACACAATCACGCAATCACACAATTACGCAATCACGCAAACACGCAATCACGCAATCACGCAATCACGCAATCACACAATCAGACAATCACACAATCAGACAATCACACAATCACAATCACACAATCACACAATCACACAATCACACAATCACACAATCACAATCACACAATCACAATCACACAATCCCACAATCACACAATCGCACAATCGCACAATCTCACAATCGCACAATCACACAATCGCACAATCACACAATCCCACAATCACTCAATCACACAATCACACAATCACACAATCACACAATCACACAATCACACAATCACACAATCACACAATCACGAAATCACACAATCCCACAATCACTCAATCACACAATCACACAATCACACAATCACACACTCACAAAATCACACAATCACACAATCAGGCAATCACACAATCGGACAATTGCACAATCACAATCACACAATCACACAATCACACAATCACAATCACACAATCACTCAATCACACAATCACACAATCACAATCACACAATCACACAATCACAATCACACAATCACAATCACACAATTACAATCACACAATCACAATCACACAATCACAATCACACAATCACAATCACACAATCACAGTCACACAATCACAACCACACAATCACAATCACACAATCACAATCACACAATCACAATCACACAATCAGAATCAGAATCACACAATCACAATCACACAATCACAATCACACAATCACAATCACACAATCACAATCACACAATCACAATCACACAATCACAATCACACAATCACAATCACACAATCACAATCACACAATCACAATCACACAATCACAATCACACAATCACAATCACACAATCACAATCACACAATCACAATCACACAATCACAATCACACAATCACAATCACACAATCACAATCACACAATCACAATCACACAATCACAATCACACAATCACAATCACACAATCACAATCACACAATCACAATCACACAATCACAATCACACAATCACAATCACACAATCACAATCACACAATCACAATCACACAATCACAATCACACAATCACAATCACACAATCACAATCACACAATCACAATCACACAATCACAATCACACAATCACAATCACACAATCACAATCACACAATCACAATCACACAATCACAATCACACAATCACAATCACACAATCACAATCACACAATCACAATCACACAATCACAATCACACAATCACAATCACACAATCACAATCACACAATCACAATCACACAATCACAATCACACAATCACAATCACACAATCACAATCACACAATCACAATCACACAATCACAATCACACAATCACAATCACACAATCACAATCACACAATCACAATCACACAATCACAATCACACAATCACAATCACACAATCACAATCACACAATCACAATCACACAATCACAATCACACAATCACAATCACACAATCACAATCACACAATCACAATCACACAATCACAATCACACAATCACAATCACACAATCACAATCACACAATCACAATCACACAATCACAATCACACAATCACAATCACACAATCACAATCACACAATCACAATCACACAATCACAATCACACAATCACAATCACACAATCACAATCACACAATCACAATCACACAATCACAATCACACAATCACAATCACACAATCACAATCACACAATCACAATCACACAATCACAATCACACAATCACAATCACACAATCACAATCACACAATCACAATCACACAATCACAATCACACAATCACAATCACACAATCACAATCACACAATCACAATCACACAATCACAATCACACAATCACAATCACACAATCACAATCACACAATCACAATCACACAATCACAATCACACAATCACAATCACACAATCACAATCACACAATCACAATCACACAATCACAATCACATAATCACAATCACACAATCACAATCACACAATCACACAATCACACAATCACACAATCACACAATCACACAATCACACAATCACGAAATCACACAATCACAAACACACAATCACAATCACACAATCAGAATCACACAATCACAATCACACAATCACAATCACACAATCACAATCACACAATCACAATCACACAATCACAATCACACAATCACAATCACACAATCACAATCACACAATCACAATCACACAATCACAATCACACAATCACAATCACACAATCACAATCACACAATCACAATCACACAATCACAATCACACAATCACAATATCACAATCACACAATCACAATCACACAATCACAATCACACAATCACAATCACACAATCACAATCACACAATCACAATCACACAATCACAATCACACAATCACAATCACACAATCACAATCACACAATCACAATCACACAATCACAATCACACAATCACAATCACACAATCACAATCACACAATCACAATCACACAATCACAATCACACAATCACAATCACACAATCACAATCACACAATCACAATCACACAATCACAATCACACAATCACAATCACACAATCACAATCACACAATCACAATCACACAATCACAATCACACAATCACAATCACACAATCACAATCACACAATCACAATCACACAATCACAATCACACAATCACAATCACACAATCACAATCACACAATCACAATCACACAATCACAATCACACAATCACAATCACACAATCACAATCACACAATCACAATCACACAATCACAATCACACAATCACAATCACACAATCACAATCACACAATCACAATCACACAATCACAATCACACAATCACAATCACACAATCACAATCACACAATCACAATCACACAATCACAATCACACAATCACAATCACACAATCACAATCACACAATCACAATCACACAATCACAATCACACAATCACAATCACACAATCACAATCACACAATCACAATCACACAATCACAATCACACAATCACAATCACACAATCACAATCACACAATCACAATCACACAATCACAATCACACAATCACAATCACACAATCACAATCACACAATCACAATCACACAATCACAATCACACAATCACAATCACACAATCACAATCACACAATCACAATCACACAATCACAATCACACAATCACAATCACACAATCACAATCACACAATCACAATCACACAATCACAATCACACAATCACAATCACACAATCACAATCACACAATCACAATCACACAATCACAATCACACAATCACAATCACACAATCACAATCACACAATCACAATCACACAATCACAATCACACAATCACAATCACACAATCACAATCACACAATCACAATCACACAATCACAATCACACAATCACAATCACACAATCACAATCACACAATCACAATCACACAATCACAATCACACAATCACAATCACACAATCACAATCACACAATCACAATCACACAATCACAATCACACAATCACAATCACACAATCACAATCACACAATCACAATCACACAATCACAATCACACAATCACAATCACACAATCACAATCACACAATCACAATCACACAATCACAATCACACAATCACAATCACACAATCACAATCACACAATCACAATCACACAATCACAATCACACAATCACAATCACACAATCACAATCACACAATCACAATCACACAATCACAATCACACAATCACAATCACACAATCACAATCACACAATCACAATCACACAATCACAATCACACAATCACAATCACACAATCACACAATCACACAATCACACAATCACACAATCACACAATCACACAATCACACAATCACACAATCACACAATCACGCAATCACACAATCACGCAATCACACAATCCCACAATCACTCAATCACACAATCACACAATCCCACAATCACTCAATCACACAATCACACAATCCCACAATCACACAATCACAAAATCACACAATCACACAATCACACAATCAGACAATCACACAATCAAACAATCGCACAATCACAATCACACAATCACACAATCACACAATCACAATCACACAATCACAATCACAATCACACAATCACAATCACACAATCACAATCACACAATCACAATCACACAATCACAACCACACAATCACAATCACACAATCACAATCACACAATCACAATCACACAATCACAATCACACAATCACAATCACACAATCACAACCACACAATCACAATCACACAATCACAATCACACAATCACAATCACACAATCACAATCACACAATCACAATCACACAATCACAATCACACAATCACAATCACACAATCACAATCACACAATCACAATCACACAATCACAATCACACAATCACAATCACACAATCACAATCACACAATCACAATCACACAATCACAATCACACAATCACAATCACACAATCACAATCACACAATCACAATCACACAATCACAATCACACAATCACAATCACACAATCACAATCACACAATCACAATCACACAATCACAATCACACAATCACAATCACACAATCACAATCACACAATCACAATCACACAATCACAATCACACAATCACAATCACACAATCACAATCACACAATCACAATCACACAATCACAATCACACAATCACAATCACACAATCACAATCACACAATCACAATCACACAATCACAATCACACAATCACAATCACACAATCACAATCACACAATCACAATCACACAATCACAATCACACAATCACAATCACACAATCACAATCACACAATCACAATCACACAATCACAATCACACAATCACAATCACACAATCACAATCACACAATCACTCAATCACACAATCACACAATCCCACAATCACACAATCACGCAATCACGCAATCACACAATCACGCAATCACACAATTACGCAATCACGCAAACACGCAATCACGCAATCACGCAATCACGCAATCACACAATCACACAATCACACAATCAGACAATCACACAATCAGACAATCACACAATCACAATCACACAATCACACAATCACACAATCACACAATCACACAATCACAATCACACAATCACAATCACACAATCCCACAATCACACAATCGCACAATCGCACAATCTCACAATCGCACAATCACACAATCGCACAATCACACAATCCCACAATCACTCAATCACACAATCACACAATCACACAATCACACAATCACACAATCACACAATCACACAATCACACAATCACGAAATCACACAATCCCACAATCACTCAATCACACAATCACACAATCACACAATCACACACTCACAAAATCACACAATCACACAATCAGGCAATCACACAATCGGACAATTGCACAATCACAATCACACAATCACACAATCACACAATCACAATCACACAATCACTCAATCACACAATCACACAATCACAATCACACAATCACACAATCACACAATAACAATCACACAATCACAATCACACCCTCTCAATCACACAACCGCACAATCACACAATCACACAATCACACAATCACACAATCACACAATCACACAATCACACAATCACACAATCACACAATCACACAATCACACAATCACAATCACACAATCACAATCACACACTCTCAATCACACAATCACAATCACACAATCACACAATCACACAATCACACAATCACACAATCACACAATCACACAATCACACAATCACACAATCACGCAATCACACAATCCCACAATCACTCAATCACACAATCACACAATCCCACAATCACACAATCACAAAATCACACAATCACACAATCAGACAATCACACAATCAGACAATCGCACAATCACAATCACACAATCACACAATCACACAATCACACAATCACAATCACACAATCACTCAATCACACAATCACACAATCACACAATCACAATCACACAATCACACAATCACACAATCACACAATCCCACAATAACACAATCACAAAATCACACAATCACACAATCAGACAATCACACAATCAGACAATCACACAATCAGACAATCACACAATCACAATCACAATCACACAATCACAATCACACAATCACAATCACACAATCACAATCACACAATCACAATCACACAATCACAATCACACAATCACAATCACACAATCACAATCACACAATCACAATCACACAATCACAATCACACAATCACAATCACACAATCACAATCACACAATCACAATCACACAATCACAATCACACAATCACAATCACACAATCACAATCACACAATCACAATCACACAATCACAATCACACAATCACAATCACACAATCACAATCACACAATCACAATCACACAATCACAATCACACAATCACAATCACACAATCACAATCACACAATCACAATCACACAATCACAATCACACAATCACAATCACACAATCACAATCACACAATCACAATCACACAATCACAATCACACAATCACAATCACACAATCACAATCACACAATCACAATCACACAATCACAATCACACAATCACAATCACACAATCACAATCACACAATCACAATCACACAATCACAATCACACAATCACAATCACACAATCACAATCACACAATCACAATCACACAATCACAATCACACAATCACAATCACACAATCACAATCACACAATCACAATCACACAATCACAATCACACAATCACAATCACACAATCACAATCACACAATCCCAATCACACAATCCCAATCACACAATCCCAATCACACAATCCCAATCACACAATCACAATCACACAATCACAATCACACAATCACAATCACACAATCACAATCACACAATCACAATCACACAATCACAATCACACAATCACAATCACACAATCACAATCACACAATCACAATCACACAATCACAATCACACAATCACAATCACACAATCACAATCACACAATCACAATCACACAATCACAATCACACAATCACAATCACACAATCACAATCACACAATCACAATCACACAATCACAATCACACAATCACAATCACACAATCACAATCACACAATCACAATCACACAATCACAATCACACAATCACAATCACACAATCACAATCACACAATCACAATCACACAATCACAATCACACAATCACAATCACACAATCACAATCACACAATCACAATCACACAATCACAATCACACAATCACAATCACACAATCACAATCACACAATCACAATCACACAATCACAATCACACAATCACAATCACACAATCACAATCACACAATCACAATCACACAATCACAATCACACAATCACAATCACACAATCACAATCACACAATCACAATCACACAATCACAATCACACAATCACAATCACACAATCACAATCACACAATCACAATCACACAATCACAATCACACAATCACAATCACACAATCACAATCACACAATCAGACAATCACACAATCACACAATCACACAATCACACAATCAGACAATCACACAATCAGACAATCACACAATCACAATCACACAATCACACAATCACACAATCACAATCACACAATCACAATCACACAATCCCACAATCACACAATCGCACAATCGCACAATCTCACAATCGCACAATCACACAATCGCACAATCACACAATCCCACAATCACTCAATCACACAATCACACAATCACACAATCACACAATCACACAATCACACAATCACACAATCACACAATCACACAATCACACAATCACACAATCACACAATCACGCAATCACACAATCACGCAATCACACAATCCCACAATCACTCAACCACACAATCACACAATCCCACAATCACACAATCACAAAATCACACAATCACACAATCACACAATCAGACAATCACACAATCAAACAATCGCACAATCACAATCACACAATCACACAATCACACAATCACAATCACACAATCACTCAATCACACAATCACACAATCACACAATCACAATAACACAATCACACAATCACACAATCACACAATCACACAATCACACAATCACACAAAAACAATCACACAATCACAATCACACACTCTCAATCACACAATCGCACAATCACACAATCACACAATCACACAATCACACAATCACACAATCACACAATCACACAATCACACAATCACACAATCACACAATCACACAATCACACAATCACAATCACACAATCACAATCACACACTCTCAATCACACAATCCCAATCACACAATCCCACTCACAGAATCCCAATCACACAATCCCAATCACACAATCACAATCACACAATCACAATCACAATCACACAATCACAATCACACAATCACAATCACACAATCACAATCACACAATCACAATCACACAATCACAATCACACAATCACAATCACACAATCACAATCACACAATCACAATCACGCAATCACAATCACGCAATCACAATCACGCAATCACAATCACGCAATCACAATCACGCAATCACAATCACGCAATCACAATCACGCAATCACAATCACGCAATCACAATCACGCAATCACAATCATGCAATCACAATCACACAATCACAATCACACAATCCCAATCACACAATCACAATCACACAATCACAATCACACAATCACAATCACACAATCACAATCACACAATCACAATCACACAATCACAATCACACAATCACAATCACACAATCACAATCACACAATCACAATCACACAATCACAATCACACAATCACAATCACACAATCACAATCACACAATCACAATCACACAATCACAATCACACAATCACAATCACACAATCACAATCACACAATCACAATCACACAATCACAATCACACAATCACAATCACACAATCACAATCACACAATCACAATCACACAATCACAATCACACAATCACAATCACACAATCACAATCACACAATCACAATCACACAATCACAATCACACAATCACAATCACACAATCACAATCACACAATCACAATCACACAATCACAATCACACAATCACAATCACACAATCACAATCACACAATCACAATCACACAATCACAATCACACAATCACAATCACACAATCACAATCACACAATCACAATCACACAATCACAATCACACAATCACAATCACACAATCACAATCACACAATCACAATCACACAATCACAATCACACAATCACAATCACACAATCACAATCACACAATCACAATCACACAATCACAATCACACAATCACAATCACACAATCACAATCACACAATCACAATCACACAATCACAATCACACAATCACAATCACACAATCACAATCACACAATCACAATCACACAATCACAATCACACAATCACAATCACACAATCACAATCACACAATCACAATCACACAATCACACAATCACACAATCACACAATCACACAATCACACAATCACACAATCACACAATCACACAATCACAATCGCACAATCACAATCGCACAATCACAATCGCACAATCACAATCACACAATCACAATCACACAATCACAATCACACAATCACAATCACACAATCACAATCACACAATCACAATCACACAATCACAATCACACAATCACAATCACACAATCACAATCACACAATCACAATCACACAATCACAATCACACAATCACAATCACACAATCACAATCACACAATCACAATCACACAATCACAATCACACAATCACAATCACACAATCACAGTCACACAATCACAGTCACACAATCACAGTCACACAATCACATTCACACAATCACATTCACACAATCACAATCACACAATCACAATCACACAATCACAATCACACAATCACAATCACACAATCACAATCACACAATCACAATCACACAATCACGATCACACAATCACGATCACACAATCACCATCACACAATCACAATCACACAATCACAATCACACAATCACAATCACACAATCACAATCACACAATCACAATCACACAATCACAATCACACAATCACAATCACACAATCACAATCACACAATCACAATCACACAATCACAATCACACAATCACAATCACACAATCACAATCACACAATCACAATCACACAATCACAATCACACAATCACAATCACACAATCACAATCACGCAATCACAATCACGCAATCACAATCACGCAATCACAATCACACAATCACAATCACACAATCACAATCACACAATCACAATCACACAATCACAATCACACAATCACAATCACACAATCACAATCACACAATCACAATCACACAATCACAATCACACAATCACAATCACACAATCACAATCACACAATCACAATCACACAATCACAATCACACTATCACAATCACACAATCACAATCACACAATCACAATCACACAATCACAATCACACAATCAGACAATCACACAATCACACAATCACACAATCACACAATCACGCAATCACACAATCACCCATCACACAATCACGCAATCACACAATCCCACAATCAGACAATCACACAATCAGACAATCACACAATCACAATCACACAATCACACAATCACACAATCACACAATCACAATCACACAATCACAATCACACAATCCCACAATCACACAATCGCACAATCGCACAATCTCACAATTGCACAATCACACAATCGCACAATCACACAATCCCACAATCACTCAATCACTCAATCACACAATCACACAATCACAATCACACAATCACAATCACACAATCACAATCACACAATCACAATCACACAATCACAATCACACAATCACAATCACACAATCACAATCACACAATCACAATCACACAATCACAATCACACAATCACAATCACACAATCACAATCACACAATCACAATCACACAATCACAATCACACAATCACAATCACACAATCACAATCACACAATCACAATCACACAATCACAATCACACAATCACAATCACACAATCACAATCACACAATCACAATCACACAATCACAATCACACAATCACAATCACACAATCACAATCACACAATCACAATCACACAATCACAATCACACAATCACAATCACACAATCACAATCACACAATCACAATCACACAATCACAATCACACAATCACAATCACACAATCACAATCACACAATCACAATCACACAATCACAATCACACAATCACAATCACACAATCACAATCACACAATCACAATCACACAATCACAATCACACAATCACAATCACACAATCACAATCACACAATCACAATCACACAATCACAATCACACAATCACAATCACACAATCACAATCACACAATCACAATCACACAATCACAATCACACAATCACAATCACACAATCACAATCACACAATCACAATCACACAATCACAATCACACAATCACAATCACACAATCAGACAATCACACAATCACACAATCACACAATCACACAATCAGACAATCACACAATCAGACAATCACACAATCACAATCACACAATCACACAATCACACAATCACAATCACACAATCACAATCACACAATCCCACAATCACACAATCGCACAATAGCACAATCTCACAATCGCACAATCACACAATCGCACAATCACACAATCCCACAATCACTCAATCACACAATCACACAATCACACAATCACACAATCACACAATCACACAATCACACAATCACACAATCACACAATCACACAATCACACAATCACACAATCACGCAATCACACAATCACGCAATCACACAATCCCACAATCACTCAATCACACAATCACACAATCCCACAATCACACAATCACAAAATCACACAATCACACAATCACACAATCAGACAATCACACAATCAAACAATCGCACAATCACAATCACACAATCACACAATCACACAATCACAATCACACAATCACTCAATCACACAATCACACAATCACACAATCACAATAACACAATCACACAATCACACAATCACACAATCACACAATCACACAATCACACAAAAACAATCACACAATCACAATCACACACTCTCAATCACACAATCGCACAATCACACAATCACACAATCACACAATCACACAATCACACAATCACACAATCACACAATCACACAATCACACAATCACACAATCACACAATCACACAATCACAATCACACAATCACAATCACACACTCTCAATCACACAATCCCAATCACACAATCCCACTCACAGAATCCCAATCACACAATCCCAATCACACAATCACAATCACACAATCACAATCACAATCACACAATCACAATCACACAATCACAATCACACAATCACAATCACACAATCACAATCACACAATCACAATCACACAATCACAATCACACAATCACAATCACACAATCACAATCACACAATCACAATCACACAATCACAATCACACAATCACAATCACGCAATCACAATCACGCAATCACAATCACACAATCACAATCATGCAATCACAATCACACAATCACAATCACACAATCCCAATCACACAATCACAATCACACAATCACAATCACACAATCACAATCACACAATCACAATCACACAATCACAATCACACAATCACAATCACACAATCACAATCACACAATCACAATCACACAATCACAATCACACAATCACAATCACACAATCACAATCACAATCACACAATCACAATCACACAATCACAATCACACAATCACAATCACACAATCACAATCACACAATCACAATCACACAATCACAATCACACAATCACAATCACACAATCACAATCACACAATCACAATCACACAATCACAATCACACAATCACAATCACACAATCACAATCACACAATCACAATCACACAATCACAATCACACAATCACAATCACACAATCACAATCACACAATCACAATCACACAATTACAATCACACAATCACAATCACACAATCACAATCACACAATCACAATCACACAATCACAGTCACACAATCACAACCACACAATCACAATCACACAATCACAATCACACAATCACAATCAGAATCACACAATCACAATCACACAATCACAATCACACAATCACAATCACACAATCACAATCACACAATCACAATCACACAATCACAATCACACAATCACAATCACACAATCACAATCACACAATCACAATCACACAATCACAATCACACAATCACAATCACACAATCACAATCACACAATCACAATCACACAATCACAATCACACAATCACAATCACACAATCACAATCACACAATCACAATCACACAATCACAATCACACAATCACAATCACACAATCACAATCACACAATCACAATCACACAATCACAATCACACAATCACAATCACACAATCACAATCACACAATCACAATCACACAATCACAATCACACAATCACAATCACACAATCACAATCACACAATCACAATCACACAATCACAATCACACAATCACAATCACACAATCACAATCACACAATCACAATCACACAATCACAATCACACAATCACAATCACACAATCACAATCACACAATCACAATCACACAATCACAATCACACAATCACAATCACACAATCACAATCACACAATCACAATCACACAATCACAATCACACAATCACAATCACACAATCACAATCACACAATCACAATCACACAATCACAATCACACAATCACAATCACACAATCACAATCACACAATCACAATCACACAATCACAATCACACAATCACAATCACACAATCACAATCACACAATCACACAATCACACAATCACACAATCACACAATCACACAATCACACAATCACAATCGCACAATCACAATCGCACAATCACAATCACACAATCACAATCACACAATCACAATCACACAATCACAATCACACAATCACAATCACACAATCACAATCACACAATCACAATCACACAATCACAATCACACAATCACAATCACACAATCACAATCACACAATCACAATCACACAATCACAATCACACAATCACAATCACACAATCACAATCACACAATCACAATCACACAATCACAATCACACAATCACAATCACACAATCACAATCACACAATCACAATCACACAATCACAGTCACACAATCACAGTCACACAATCACAGTCACACAATCACAGTCACACAATCACAGTCACACAATCACAGTCACACAATCACATTCACACAATCACAATCACACAATCACAATCACACAATCACAATCACACAATCACAATCACACAATCACAATCACACAATCACAATCACACAATCACAATCACACAATCACAATCACACAATCACAATCACACAATCACAATCACACAATCACAATCACACAATCACAATCACACAATCACAATCACACAATCACAATCACACAATCACAATCACACAATCACAATCACACAATCACAATCACACAATCACAATCACACAATCACAATCACACAATCACAATCACACAATCACAATCACACAATCACAATCACACAATCACAATCACACAATCACAATCACACAATCACAATCACACAATCACAATCACACAATCACAATCACACAATCACAATCACACAATCACAATCACACAATCACAATCACACAATCACAATCACACAATCACAATCACACAATCACAATCACACAATCACAATCACACAATCACAATCACACAATCACAATCACACAATCACAATCACACAATCACAATCACACAATCACAATCACACAATCACACAATCACACAATCACACAATCACACAATCACACAATCACAATCGCACAATCACAATCGCACAATCACAATCACACAATCACAATCACACAATCACAATCACACAATCACAATCACACAATCACAATCACACAATCACAATCACACAATCACAATCACACAATCACAATCACACAATCACAATCACACAATCACAATCACACAATCACAATCACACAATCACAATCACACAATCACAATCACACAATCACAATCACACAATCACAATCACACAATCACAATCACACAATCACAATCACACAATCACAATCACACAATCACAATCACACAATCACAGTCACACAATCACAGTCACACAATCACAGTCACACAATCACAGTCACACAATCACAGTCACACAATCACAATCACACAATCACAATCACACAATCACAATCACACAATCACAATCACACAATCACAATCACACAATCACAATCACACAATCACAATCACACAATCACAATCACACAATCACAATCACACAATCACAATCACACAATCACAATCACACAATCACAATCACACAATCACAATCACACAATCACAATCACACAATCACAATCACACAATTACAATCACACAATCACAATCACACAATCACAATCACACAATCACAATCACACAATCACAGTCACACAATCACAACCACACAATCACAATCACACAATCACAATCACACAATCACAATCAGAATCACACAATCACAATCACACAATCACAATCACACAATCACAATCACACAATCACAATCACACAATCACAATCACACAATCACAATCACACAATCACAATCACACAATCACAATCACACAATCACAATCACACAATCACAATCACACAATCACAATCACACAATCACAATCACACAATCACAATCACACAATCACAATCACACAATCACAATCACACAATCACAATCACACAATCACAATCACACAATCACAATCACACAATCACAATCACACAATCACAATCACACAATCACAATCACACAATCACAATCACACAATCACAATCACACAATCACAATCACACAATCACAATCACACAATCACAATCACACAATCACAATCACACAATCACAATCACACAATCACAATCACACAATCACAATCACACAATCACAATCACACAATCACAATCACACAATCACAATCACACAATCACAATCACACAATCACAATCACACAATCACAATCACACAATCACAATCACACAATCACAATCACACAATCACAGTCACACAATCACAGTCACACAATCACAGTCACACAATCACAGTCACACAATCACAGTCACACAATCACAGTCACACAATCACAGTCACACAATCACAGTCACACAATCACAGTCACACAATCACAGTCACACAATCACAATCACACAATCACAATCACACAATCACAATCACACAATCACAATCACACAATCACAATCACACAATCACAATCACACAATCACAATCACACAATCACAATCACACAATCACAATCACACAATCACAATCACACAATCACAATCACACAATCACAATCACACAATCACAATCACACAATCACAATCACACAATCACAATCACACAATCACAATCACACAATCACAATCACACAATCACAATCACACAATCACAATCACACAATCACAATCACACAATCACAATCACACAATCACAATCACACAATCACAATCACACAATCACAATCACACAATCACAATCACACAATCACAATCACACAATCACAATCACACAATCACAATCACACAATCACAATCACACAATCACACAATCACACAATCACACAATCACAATCACACAATCACAATCGCACAATCACAATCACACAATCACAATCACACAATCACAATCACACAATCACAATCACACAATCACAATCACACAATCACAATCACACAATCACAATCACACAATCACAATCACACAATCACAATCACACAATCACAATCACACAATCACAATCACACAATCACAATCACACAATCACAATCACACAATCACAATCACACAATCACAATCACACAATCACAATCAATCACAATCACACAATCACAATCACACAATCACAATCACACAATCACAATCACACAATCACAATCACACAATCACAATCACACAATCACAATCACACAATCACAATCACACAATCACAATCACACAATCACAATCACACAATCACAATCACACAATCACAATCACACAATCACAATCACACAATCACAATCACACAATCACAATCACACAATCACAATCACACAATCACAATCACACAATCACAATCACACAATCACAATCACACAATCACAATCACACAATCACAATCACACAATCACAATCACACAATCACAATCACACAATCACAATCACACAATCACAATCACACAATCACAATCACACAATCACAATCACACAATCACAATCACACAATCACAATCACACAATCACAATCACACAATCACAATCACACAATCACAATCACACAATCACAATCACACAATCACAATCACACAATCACAATCACACAATCACAATCACACAATCACAATCACACAATCACAATCACACAATCACAATCACACAATCACAATCACACAATCACAATCACACAATCACAATCACACAATCACAATCACACAATCACAATCACACAATCACAATCACACAATCACAATCACACAATCACAATCACACAATCACAATCACACAATCACAATCACACAATCACAATCACACAATCACAATCACACAATCACAATCACACAATCACAATCACACAATCACAATCACACAATCACAATCACACAATCACAATCACACAATCACAATCACACAATCACAATCACACAATCACAATCACACAATCACAATCACACAATCACAATCACACAATCACAATCACACAATCACAATCACACAATCACTCAATCACACAATCACACAATCCACAATCACACAATCACGCAATCACGCAATCACAGCAATCACGCAATCACACAATCACACGCAATCACGCAATCACGCAATCACGCAATCACACAATCACACAATCACACAATCAGACAATCACACAATCAGACAATCACACAATCACAATCACACAATCACACAATCACACAATCACACAATCACACAATCACAATCACACAATCACAATCACACAATCCCACAATCACACAATCGCACAATCGCACAATCTCACAATCGCACAATCACACAATCGCACAATCACACAATCCCACAATCACTCAATCACACAATCACACAATCACACAATCACACAATCACACAATCACACAATCACACAATCACGAAATCACACAATCCCACAATCACTCAATCACACAATCACACAATCACACAATCACACACTCACAAAATCACACAATCACACAATCAGGCAATCACACAATCGGACAATCACACAATCGGACAATTGCACAATCACAATCACACAATCACACAATCACACAATCACAATCACACAATCACTCAATCACACAATCACACAATCACAATCACACAATCACACAATCACACAATAACAATCACACAATCACAATCACACCCTCTCAATCACACAACCGCACAATCACACAATCACACAATCACACAATCACACAATCACACAATCACACAATCACACAATCACACAATCACACAATCACACAATCACACAATCACACAATCACACAATCACAATCACACAATCACAATCACACACTCTCAATCACACAATCACAATCACACAATCACACAATCACACAATCACACAATCACACAATCACACAATCACACAATCACACAATCACACAATCACACAATCACACAATCACACAATCACACAATCACGCAATCACACAATCCCACAATCACTCAATCACACAATCACACAATCCCACAATCACACAATCACAAAATCACACAATCACACAATCAGACAATCACACAATCAGACAATCGCACAATCACAATCACACAATCACACAATCACACAATCACACAATCACAATCACACAATCACTCAATCACACAATCACACAATCACAATCACACAATCACTCAATCACACAATCACACAATCACACAATCACAATAACACAATCACACAATCACACAATCACACAATCACACAATCACACAATCACACAAAAACAATCACACAATCACAATCACACACTCTCAATCACACAATCGCACAATCACACAATCACACAATCACACAATCACACAATCACACAATCACACAATCACACAATCACACAATCACACAATCACACAATCACACAATCACACAATCACAATCACACAATCACAATCACACACTCTCAATCACACAATCCCACTCACAGAATCCCAATCACACAATCACAATCACACAATCACAATCACACAATCACAATCACACAATCACAATCACACAATCACAATCACACAATCACAATCACACAATCACAATCACACAATCACAATCACACAATCACAATCACACAATCACAATCACACAATCACAATCACACAATCACAATCACACAATCACAATCACACAATCACAATCACACAATCACAATCACACAATCACAATCACACAATCACAATCACACAATCACAATCACACAATCACAATCACACAATCACAATCACACAATCACAGTCACACAATCACAACCACACAATCACAATCACACAATCACAATCACACAATCACAATCAGAATCACACAATCAGAATCACACAATCAGAATCACACAATCACAATCACACAATCACAATCACACAATCACAATCACACAATCACAATCACACAATCACAATCACACAATCACAATCACACAATCACAATCACACAATCACAATCACACAATCACAATCACACAATCACAATCACACAATCACAATCACACAATCACAATCACACAATCACAATCACACAATCACAATCACACAATCACAATCACACAATCACAATCACACAATCACAATCACACAATCACAATCACACAATCACAATCACACAATCACAATCACACAATCACAATCACACAATCACAATCACACAATCACAATCACACAATCACAATCACACAATCACAATCACACAATCACAATCACACAATCACAATCACACAATCACAATCACACAATCACAATCACACAATCACAATCACACAATCACAATCACACAATCACAATCACACAATCACAATCACACAATCACAATCACACAATCACAATCACACAATCACAATCACACAATCACAATCACACAATCACAATCACACAATCACAATCACACAATCACAATCACACAATCACAATCACACAATCACAATCACACAATCACAATCACACAATCACAATCACACAATCACAATCACACAATCACAATCACACAATCACAATCACACAATCACAATCACACAATCACAATCACACAATCACAATCACACAATCACAATCACACAATCACAATCACACAATCACAATCACACAATCACAATCACACAATCACAATCACACAATCACAATCACACAATCACAATCACACAATCACAATCACACAATCACAATCACACAATCACAATCACACAATCACAATCACACAATCACAATCACACAATCACAATCACACAATCACAATCACACAATCACAATCACACAATCACAATCACACAATCACAATCACACAATCACAATCACACAATCACAATCACACAATCACAATCACACAATCACAATCACACAATCACAATCACACAATCACAATCACACAATCACAATCACACAATCACAATCACACAATCACAATCACACAATCACAATCACAATCACACAATCACAATCACACAATCACAATCACACAATCACAATCACACAATCACAATCACACAATCACAATCACACAATCACAATCACACAATCACAATCACACAATCACAATCACACAATCACAATCACACAATCACAATCACACAATCACAATCACACAATCACAATCACACAATCACAATCACACAATCACAATCACACAATCACAATCACACAATCACAATCACACAATCACAATCACACAATCACAATCACACAATCACAATCACACAATCACAATCACACAATCACAATCACACAATCACAATCACACAATCACAATCACACAATCACAATCACACAATCACAATCACACAATCACAATCACACAATCACAATCACACAATCACAATCACACAATCACAATCACACAATCACAATCACACAATCACAATCACACAATCACAATCACACAATCACAATCACACAATCACAATCACACAATCACAATCACACAATCACAATCACACAATCACAATCACACAATCACAATCACACAATCACAATCACACAATCACAATCACACAATCACAATCACACAATCACAATCACACAATCACAATCACACAATCACAATCACACAATCACAATCACACAATCACAATCACACAATCACAATCACACAATCACAATCACACAATCACAATCACACAATCACAATCACACAATCACAATCACACAATCACAATCACACAATCACAATCACACAATCACAATCACACAATCACAATCACACAATCACAATCACACAATCACAATCACACAATCACAATCACACAATCACAATCACACAATCACAATCACACAATCACAATCACACAATCACAATCACACAATCACAATCACACAATCACAATCACACAATCACAATCACACAATCACAATCACACAATCACAATCACACAATCACAATCACACAATCACAATCACACAATCACAATCACACAATCACAATCACACAATCACAATCACACAATCACAATCACACAATCACAATCACACAATCACAATCACACAATCACAATCACACAATCACAATCACACAATCACAATCACACAATCACAATCACACAATCACAATCACACAATCACAATCACACAATCACAATCACACAATCACAATCACACAATCACAATCACACAATCACAATCACACAATCACAATCACACAATCACAATCACACAATCACAATCACACAATCACAATCACACAATCACAATCACACAATCACAATCACACAATCACAATCACACAATCACAATCACACAATCACAATCACACAATCACAATCACACAATCACAATCACACAATCACAATCACACAATCACAATCACACAATCACAATCACACAATCACAATCACACAATCACAATCACACAATCACAATCACACAATCACAATCACACAATCACAATCACACAATCACAATCACACAATCACAATCACACAATCACAATCACACAATCACAATCACACAATCACAATCACACAATCACAATCACACAATCACAATCACACAATCACAATCACACAATCACAATCACACAATCACAATCACACAATCACAATCACACAATCACAATCACACAATCACAATCACACAATCACAATCACACAATCACAATCACACAATCACAATCACACAATCACAATCACACAATCACAATCACACAATCACAATCACACAATCACAATCACACAATCACAATCACACAATCACAATCACACAATCACAATCACACAATCACAATCACACAATCACAATCACACAATCACAATCACACAATCACAATCACACAATCACAATCACACAATCACAATCACACAATCACAATCACACAATCACAATCACACAATCACAATCACACAATCACAATCACACAATCACAATCACACAATCACAATCACACAATCACAATCACACAATCACAATCACACAATCACAATCACACAATCACAATCACACAATCACAATCACACAATCACAATCACACAATCACAATCACACAATCACAATCACACAATCACAATCACACAATCACAATCACACAATCACAATCACACAATCACAATCACACAATCACAATCACACAATCACAATCACACAATCACAATCACACAATCACAATCACACAATCACAATCACACAATCACAATCACACAATCACAATCACACAATCACAATCACACAATCACAATCACACAATCACAATCACACAATCACAATCACACAATCACAATCACACAATCACAATCACACAATCACAATCACACAATCACAATCACACAATCACAATCACACAATCACAATCACACAATCACAATCACACAATCACAATCACACAATCACAATCACACAATCACAATCACACAATCACAATCACACAATCACAATCACACAATCACAATCACACAATCACAATCACACAATCACAATCACACAATCACAATCACACAATCACAATCACACAATCACAATCACACAATCACAATCACACAATCACAATCACACAATCACAATCACACAATCACAATCACACAATCACAATCACACAATCACAATCACACAATCACAATCACACAATCACAATCACACAATCACAATCACACAATCACAATCACACAATCACAATCACACAATCACAATCACACAATCACAATCACACAATCACAATCACACAATCACAATCACACAATCACAATCACACAATCACAATCACACAATCACAATCACACAATCACAATCACACAATCACAATCACACAATCACAATCACACAATCACAATCACACAATCACAATCACACAATCACAATCACACAATCACAATCACACAATCACAATCACACAATCACAATCACACAATCACAATCACACAATCACAATCACACAATCACAATCACACAATCACAATCACACAATCACAATCACACAATCACAATCACACAATCACAATCACACAATCACAATCACACAATCACAATCACACAATCACAATCACACAATCACAATCACACAATCACAATCACACAATCACAATCACACAATCACAATCACACAATCACAATCACACAATCACAATCACACAATCACAATCACACAATCACAATCACACAATCACAATCACACAATCACAATCACACAATCACAATCACACAATCACAATCACACAATCACAATCACACAATCACAATCACACAATCACAATCACACAATCACAATCACACAATCACAATCACACAATCACAATCACACAATCACAATCACACAATCACAATCACACAATCACAATCACACAATCACAATCACACAATCACAATCACACAATCACAATCACACAATCACAATCACACAATCACAATCACACAATCACAATCACACAATCACAATCACACAATCAGACAATCACACAATCACACAATCACACAATCACACAATCACACAATCACACAATCAGACAATCACACAATCAGACAATCACACAATCACAATCACACAATCACACAATCACACAATCACAATCACACAATCACAATCACACACTCTCAATCACACAATCCCAATCACACAATCCCACTCACAGAATCCCAATCACACAATCCCAATCACACAATCACAATCACACAATCACAATCACAATCACACAATCACAATCACACAATCACAATCACACAATCACAATCACACAATCACAATCACACAATCACAATCACACAATCACAATCACACAATCACAATCACACAATCACAATCACCCAATCACAATCACCCAATCACAATCACGCAATCACAATCACGCAATCACAATCATGCAATCACAATCACACAATCACAATCACACAATCCCAATCACACAATCACAATCACACAATCACAATCACACAATCACAATCACACAATCACAATCACACAATCACAATCACACAATCACAATCACAATCACACAATCACAATCACACAATCACAATCACACAATCACAATCACACAATCACAATCACACAATCACAATCACACAATCACAATCACACAATCACAATCACACAATCACAATCACACAATCACAATCACACAATCACAATCACACAATCACAATCACACAATCACAATCACACAATCACAATCACACAATCACAATCACACAATCACAATCACACAATCACAATCACACAATCACAATCACACAATCACAATCACACAATCACAATCACACAATCACAATCACACAATCACAATCACACAATCACAATCACACAATCACAATCACACAATCACAATCACACAATCACAATCACACAATCACAATCACACAATCACAATCACACAATCACACAATCGCAAAAACACAGTCGCAGTCGTACAATCGCAGTCGCGCAATCACAGTCGCGCAAACACAGTCACGCAATCACAGTCACGCGATCACAGTCACGCGATCACAGTCACGCAATCACAGTCACACAATCACACAATGACACAATCACACAATCGCACAATCACACAATCGCACAATCACACAATCTCACAATCGCACAATCACACATTCGCACAATCACACAATCCCACAATCACTTAATCACACAATCACACAATCACACAATCACACAATCACACAATCACACAATCACACAATAGCACAATCACACAATCGCACAATCACACAATCGCACAATCACATAATCTCACAATCGCACAATCACACAATCGCACAATCACACAATCCCACAATCACTCAATCACACAATCACACAATCACACAATCACACAATCACACAATCACACAATAACACAATCACACAATCACACAATCCCACAATCACTCAATCACACAATCACACAATCCCACAATCACACAATCACGCAATCACGCAATCACACAATCACGCAATCACACAATCACGCAATCACGCAAACACGCAATCACGCAATCACGCAATCACGCAATCACACAATCACACAATCACACAATCAGACTATCACACAATCACAATCACACAATCACACAATCACACAATCACACAATCACACAATCACACAATCACAATCACACAATCACAATCACACAATCCCACAATCACACAATCGCACAATCGCACAATCTCACAATCGCACAATCACACAATCACACAATCACACAATCACACAGTCACACAATCACACAATCACAATCACACAATCACAATCACACAATCCCACAATCACACAATCGCACAATCGCACAATCTCACAATTGCACAATCACACAATCGCACAATCACACAATCACACAATCACACAGTCACTCAATCACACAATCACACAATCACACAATCGCACAATCACACAATCCCGCAATCACTCAATCACACAATCACACAATCACACAATCACACAATCACACAATCACACAGTCACACAATCACCCAAACACACAATCACGCAATCACACAATCCCACAATCACTCAATCACACAATCACACAATCACACAATCACACAATCAGACAATCACACAATCAGACAATCACACAATCACAATCACTCAATCACACAATCACACAATCACAATCACACAATCACACAATCACACAATCACACAATCACACAATCACACAATCACACAATAACCATCACACAATCAGAATCACACACTCTCAATCACACAATCGCACAATCACACAATCACACAATCACACAATCACACAATCACACAATCACACAATCACACAATCACACAATCACACAATCACTCAATCACACAATCACACAATCACACAATCACACAATCACACAATCACACAGTCACTCAATCACACAATCACACAATCACACAATCACACAATCACACAATCAGACAATCACACAATCAGACAATCACACAATCACAATCACACAATCACACAATCACACAATCACAATCACACAATCACTCAATCACACAATCACACAATCACACAATCACAATCACACAATCACACAAAAACAATCACACAATCACAATCACACACTCTCAATCACACAATCGCACAATCACACAATCACACAATCACACAATCACACAATCACACAATCACACAATCACACAATCACACAATCACACAATCACACAATCACAATCACACAATCACAATCACACACTCTCAATCGCACAATCCCAGTCACACAATCCCAATCACACAATCCCACTCACAGAATCCCAATCACACAATCCCAATCACACAATCACAATCACACAATCACAATCACACAATCACAATCACACAATCACAATCACAATCACACAATCACAATCACACAATCACAATCACACAATCACAATCACACACTCTCAATCACACAATCCCAGTCACACAATCCCAATCACACAATCCCACTCACAGAATCACAATCACACAATCACAATCACACAATCACAATCACACAATCACAATCACACAATCACAATCACACAATCACAATCACACAATCACAATCACACAATCACAATCACACAATCACAATCACACAATCACAATCACACAATCACAATCACACAATCACACAATCGCAAAAACACAGTCGCAGTCGTACAATCGCAGTCGCGCAATCACAGTCGCGCAAACACAGTCACGCAATCACAGTCACGCGATCACAGTCACGCGATCACAGTCACGCAATCACAGTCACACAATCACACAATGACACAATCACACAATCGCACAATCACACAATCGCACAATCACACAATCTCACAATCGCACAATCACACATTCGCACAATCACACAATCCCACAATCACTTAATCACACAATCACACAATCACACAATCAGACAATCACACAATCAGACAATCACACAATCACAATCACACAATCACACAATCACACAATCACACAATCACAATCACACAATCACAATCACACAATCCCACAATCACACAATCGCACAATCGCACAATCTCACAATCGCACAATCACACAATCGCACAATCACACAATCCCACAATCACTCAATCACACAATCACACAATCACACAATCACACAATCACACAATCACACAATCACACAATCACACAATCACACAATCACACAATCACACAATCACACAATCACACAATCACACAATCACGCAATCACACAATCACGCAATCACACAATCCCACAATCACTCAATCACACAATCACACAATCCCACAATCACACAATCACAAAATCACACAATCACACAATCACACAATCAGACAATCACACAATCAAACAATCGCACAATCACAATCACACAATCACACAATCACACAATCACAATCACACAATCACTCAATCACACAATCACACAATCACACAATCACAATAACACAATCACACAATCACACAATCACACAATCACACAATCACACAATCACACAATCACACAATCACACAATCACACAATCACACAAAAACAATCACACAATCACAATCACACACTCTCAATCACACAATCGCACAATCACACAATCACACAATCACACAATCACACAATCACACAATCACACAATCACACAATCACACAATCACACAATCACACAATCACACAATCACACAATCACAATCACACAATCACAATCACACACTCTCAATCACACAATCCCAATCACACAATCCCACTCACAGAATCCCAATCACACAATCCCAATCACACAATCACAATCACACAATCACAATCACACAATCACAATCACAATCACACAATCACAATCACACAATCACAATCACACAATCACAATCACACAATCACAATCACACAATCACAATCACACAATCACAATCACACAATCACAATCACACAATCACAATCACACAATCACAATCACACAATCACAATCACACAATCACAATCACGCAATCACAATCACGCAATCACAATCACACAATCACAATCATGCAATCACAATCACACAATCACAATCACACAATCCCAATCACACAATCACAATCACACAATCACAATCACACAATCACAATCACACAATCACAATCACACAATCACAATCACACAATCACAATCACACAATCACAATCACAATCACACAATCACAATCACACAATCACAATCACACAATCACAATCACACAATCACAATCACACAATCACAATCACACAATCACAATCACACAATCACAATCACACAATCACAATCACACAATCACAATCACACAATCACAATCACACAATCACAATCACACAATCACAATCACACAATCACAATCACACAATCACAATCACACAATCACAATCACACAATCACAATCACACAATCACAATCACACAATCACAATCACACAATCACAATCACACAATCACAATCACACAATCACAATCACACAATCACAATCACACAATCACAATCACACAATCACAATCACACAATCACAATCACACAATCACAATCACACAATCACAATCACACAATCACAATCACACAATCACAATCACACAATCACAATCACACAATCACAATCACACAATCACAATCACACAATCACAATCACACAATCACACAATCGCAAAAACACAGTCGCAGTCGTACAATCGCAGTCGCGCAATCACAGTCGCGCAAACACAGTCACGCAATCACAGTCACGCGATCACAGTCACGCGATCACAGTCACGCAATCACAGTCACACAATCACACAATGACACAATCACACAATCGCACAATCACACAATCGCACAATCACACAATCTCACAATCGCACAATCACACATTCGCACAATCACACAATCCCACAATCACTTAATCACACAATCACACAATCACACAATCAGACAATCACACAATCAGACAATCACACAATCACAATCACACAATCACACAATCACACAATCACACAATCACACAATCACAATCACACAATCACAATCACACAATCCCACAATCACATAATCGCACAATCGCACAATCTCACAATCGCACAATCACACAATCGCACAATCACACAATCCCACAATCACTCAATCACACAATCACACAATCACACAATCACACAATCACACAATCACACAATCACACAATCACACAATCACACAATCACACAATCACACAATCACACAATCACACAATCACACAATCACGCAATCACACAATCACGCAATCACACAATCCCACAATCACTCAATCACACAATCACACAATCCCACAATCACACAATCACAAAATCACACAATCACACAATCACACAATCAGACAATCACACAATCAAACAATCGCACAATCACAATCACACAATCACACAATCACACAATCACAATCACACAATCACTCAATCACACAATCACACAATCACACAATCACAATAACACAATCACACAATCACACAATCACACAATCACACAATCACACAATCACACAATCACACAATCACACAATCACACAATCACACAAAAACAATCACACAATCACAATCACACACTCTCAATCACACAATCGCACAATCACACAATCACACAATCACACAATCACACAATCACACAATCACACAATCACACAATCACACAATCACACAATCACACAATCACACAATCACACAATCACAATCACACAATCACAATCACACACTCTCAATCACACAATCCCAATCACACAATCCCACTCACAGAATCCCAATCACACAATCCCAATCACACAATCACAATCACACAATCACAATCACAATCACACAATCACAATCACACAATCACAATCACACAATCACAATCACACAATCACAATCACACAATCACAATCACACAATCACAATCACACAATCACAATCACACAATCACAATCACACAATCACAATCACACAATCACAATCACACAATCACAATCACACAATCACAATCACACAATCACAATCACGCAATCACAATCACGCAATCACAATCACGCAATCACAATCACGCAATCACAATCATGCAATCACAATCACACAATCACAATCACACAATCCCAATCACACAATCACAATCACACAATCACAATCACACAATCACAATCACACAATCACAATCACACAATCACAATCACACAATCACAATCACACAATCACAATCACACAATCACAATCACACAATCACAATCACACAATCACAATCACAATCACACAATCACAATCACACAATCACAATCACACAATCACAATCACACAATCACAATCACACAATCACAATCACACAATCACAATCACACAATCACAATCACACAATCACAATCACACAATCACAATCACACAATCACAATCACACAATCACAATCACACAATCACAATCACACAATCACAATCACACAATCACAATCACACAATCACAATCACACAATCACAATCACACAATCACAATCACACAATCACAATCACACAATCACAATCACACAATCACAATCACACAATCACAATCACACAATCACAATCACACAATCACAATCACACAATCACAATCACACAATCACAATCACACAATCACAATCACACAATCACAATCACACAATCACAATCACACAATCACAATCACACAATCACAATCACACAATCACAATCACACAATCACAATCACACAATCACAATCACACAATCACAATCACACAATCACAATCACACAATCACAATCACACAATCACAATCACACAATCACAATCACACAATCACAATCACACAATCACAATCACACAATCACAATCACACAATCACAATCACACAATCACAATCACACAATCACAATCACACAATCACAATCACACAATCACAATCACACAATCACAATCACACAATCACAATCACACAATCACAATCACACAATCACAATCACACAATCACAATCACACAATCACAATCACACAATCACAATCACACAATCACAATCACACAATCACAATCACACAATCACAATCACACAATCACAATCACACAATCACAATCACACAATCACAATCACACAATCACAATCACACAATCACAATCACACAATCACAATCACACAATCACAATCACACAATCACAATCACACAATCACAATCACACAATCACAATCACACAATCACAATCACACAATCACAATCACACAATCACAATCACACAATCACAATCACACAATCACAATCACACAATCACAATCACACAATCACAATCACACAATCACAATCACACAATCACAATCACACAATCACAATCACACAATCACAATCACACAATCACAATCACACAATCACAATCACACAATCACAATCACACAATCACAATCACACAATCACAATCACACAATCACACAATCGCAAAAACACAGTCGCAGTCGTACAATCGCAGTCGCGCAATCACAGTCGCGCAAACACAGTCACGCAATCACAGTCACGCGATCACAGTCACGCGATCACAGTCACGCAATCACAGTCACACCATCACACAATGACACAATCACACAATCGCACAATCACACAATCGCACAATCACACAATCTCACAATCGCACAATCACACATTCGCACAATCACACAATCCCACAATCACTTAATCACACAATCACACAATCACACAATCACACAATCACACAATCACACAATCACACAATAGCACAATCACACAATCGCACAATCACACAATCGCACAATCACATAATCTCACAATCGCACAATCACACAATCGCACAATCACACAATCCCACAATCACTCAATCACACAATCACACAATCACACAATCACACAATCACACAATCACACAATAACACAATCACACAATCACACAATCCCACAATCACTCAATCACACAATCACACAATCCCACAATCACACAATCACGCAATCACGCAATCACACAATCACGCAATCACACAATCACGCAATCACGCAAACACGCAATCACGCAATCACGCAATCACGCAATCACACAATCACACAATCACACAATCAGACTATCACACAATCACAATCACACAATCACACAATCACACAATCACACAATCACACAATCACACAATCACAATCACACAATCACAATCACACAATCCCACAATCACACAATCGCACAATCGCACAATCTCACAATCGCACAATCACACAATCACACAATCACACAATCACACAGTCACACAATCACACAATCACAATCACACAATCACAATCACACAATCCCACAATCACACAATCGCACAATCGCACAATCTCACAATTGCACAATCACACAATCGCACAATCACACAATCCCGCAATCACTCAATCACACAATCACACAATCACACAATCACACAATCGCACAATCACACAATCCCGCAATCACTCAATCACACAATCACACAATCACACAATCACACAATCACACAATCACACAATCACACAATCACCCAAACACACAATCACGCAATCACACAATCCCACAATCACTCAATCACACAATCACACAATCACACAATCACACAATCAGACAATCACACAATCAGACAATCACACAATCACAATCACTCAATCACACAATCACACAATCACAATCACACAATCACACAATCACACAATCACACAATCACACAATCACACAATAACCATCACACAATCAGAATCACACACTCTCAATCACACAATCGCACAATCACACAATCACACAATCACACAATCACACAATCACACAATCACACAATCACACAATCACACAATCACACAATCACACAATCACTCAATCACACAATCACACAATCACACAATCACACAATCACACAATCACACAGTCACTCAATCACACAATCACACAATCACACAATCACACAATCACACAATCAGACAATCACACAATCAGACAATCACACAATCACAATCACACAATCACACAATCACACAATCACAATCACACAATCACTCAATCACACAATCACACAATCACACAATCACAATCACACAATCACACAATCACACAATCACACAATCACACAATCACACAATCACACAATCACACAAAAACAATCACACAATCACAATCACACACTCTCAATCACACAATCGCACAATCACACAATCACACAATCACACAATCACACAATCACACAATCACACAATCACACAATCACACAATCACAATCACACAATCACAATCACACACTCTCAATCGCACAATCCCAGTCACACAATCCCAATCACACAATCCCACTCACAGAATCCCAATCACACAATCCCAATCACACAATCACAATCACACAATCACAATCACACAATCACAATCACACAATCACAATCACAATCACACAATCACAATCACGCAATCACAATCACACACTCTCAATCACACAATCCCAGTCACACAATCCCAATCACACAATCCCACTCACAGAATCACAATCACACAATCACAATCACACAATCACAATCACACAATCACAATCACACAATCACAATCACACAATCACAATCACACAATCACAATCACACAATCACAATCACACAATCACAATCACACAATCACAATCACACAATCACAATCACACAATCACAATCACACAATCACAATCACACAATCACAATCACACAATCACAATCACACAATCACAATCACACAATCACACAATCGCAAAAACACAGTCGCAGTCGTACAATCGCAGTCGCGCAATCACAGTCGCGCAAACACAGTCACGCAATCACAGTCACGCGATCACAGTCACGCGATCACAGTCACGCAATCACAGTCACACAATCACACAATGACACAATCACACAATCGCACAATCACACAATCGCACAATCACACAATCTCACAATCGCACAATCACACATTCGCACAATCACACAATCCCACAATCACTTAATCACACAATCACACAATCACACAATCACACAATCACACAATCACACAATCACACAATAGCACAATCACACAATCGCACAATCACACAATCGCACAATCACATAATCTCACAATCGCACAATCACACAATCGCACAATCACACAATCCCACAATCACTCAATCACACAATCACACAATCACACAATCACACAATCACACAATCACACAATAACACAATCACACAATCACACAATCCCACAATCACTCAATCACACAATCACACAATCCCACAATCACACAATCACGCAATCACGCAATCACACAATCACGCAATCACACAATCACGCAATCACGCAAACACGCAATCACGCAATCACACAATCACACAATCACACAATCACACAATCACACAATCAGACAATCACACAATCAGACAATCACACAATCACAATCACACAATCACACAATCACACAATCACAATCACACAATCACTCAATCACACAATCACACAATCACACAATCACAATCACACAATCACACAATCACACAATCACACAATCACACAATCACACAATCACACAATCACACAATCACACAATCACACAAAAACAATCACACAATCACAATCACACACTCTCAATCACACAATCGCACAATCACACAATCACACAATCACACAATCACACAATCACACAATCACACAATCACACAATCACACAATCACACAATCACAATCACACAATCACAATCACACACTCTCAATCGCACAATCCCAGTCACACAATCCCAATCACACAATCCCACTCACAGAATCCCAATCACACAATCCCAATCACACAATCACAATCACACAATCACAATCACACAATCACAATCACACAATCACAATCACAATCACACAATCACAATCACACAATCACAATCACACACTCTCAATCACACAATCCCAGTCACACAATCCCAATCACACAATCCCACTCACAGAATCACAATCACACAATCACAATCACACAATCACAATCACACAATCACAATCACACAATCACAATCACACAATCACAATCACACAATCACAATCACACAATCACAATCACACAATCACAATCACACAATCACAATCACACAATCACAATCACACAATCACAATCACACAATCACAATCACACAATCACAATCACACAATCACAATCACACAATCACAATCACACAATCACAATCACACAATCCCAGTCACACAATCCCAATCACACAATCCCACTCACAGAATCCCACTCACAGAATCACAATCACACAATCACAATCACACAATCACAATCACACAATCACAATCACACAATCACAATCACACAATCACAATCACACAATCACAATCACACAATCACAATCACACAATCACAATCACACAATCACAATCACACAATCACAATCACACAATCACAATCACACAATCACAATCACACAATCACAATCACACAATCACAATCACACAATCACAATCACACAATCACAATCACACAATCACACAATCGCAAAAACACAGTCGCAGTCGTACAATCGCAGTCGCGCAATCACAGTCGCGCAAACACAGTCACGCAATCACAGTCACGCGATCACAGTCACGCGATCACAGTCACGCAATCACAGTCACACAATCACACAATGACACAATCACACAATCGCACAATCACACAATCGCACAATCACACAATCTCACAATCGCACAATCACACATTCGCACAATCACACAATCCCACAATCACTTAATCACACAATCACACAATCACACAATCACACAATCACACAATCACACAATCACACAATAGCACAATCACACAATCGCACAATCACACAATCGCACAATCACATAATCTCACAATCGCACAATCACACAATCGCACAATCACACAATCCCACAATCACTCAATCACACAATCACACAATCACACAATCACACAATCACACAATCACACAATAACACAATCACACAATCACACAATCCCACAATCACTCAATCACACAATCACACAATCCCACAATCACACAATCACGCAATCACGCAATCACACAATCACGCAATCACACAATCACGCAATCACGCAAACACGCAATCACGCAATCACACAATCACACAATCACACAATCACACAATCACACAATCAGACAATCACACAATCAGACAATCACACAATCACAATCACACAATCACACAATCACACAATCACAATCACACAATCACTCAATCACACAATCACACAATCACACAATCACAATCACACAATCACACAATCACACAATCACACAATCACACAATCACACAATCACACAATCACACAATCACACAATCACACAAAAACAATCACACAATCACAATCACACACTCTCAATCACACAATCGCACAATCACACAATCACACAATCACACAATCACACAATCACACAATCACACAATCACACAATCACACAATCACACAATCACAATCACACAATCACAATCACACACTCTCAATCGCACAATCCCAGTCACACAATCCCAATCACACAATCCCACTCACAGAATCCCAATCACACAATCCCAATCACACAATCACAATCACACAATCACAATCACACAATCACAATCACACAATCACAATCACAATCACACAATCACAATCACACAATCACAATCACACACTCTCAATCACACAATCCCAGTCACACAATCCCAATCACACAATCCCACTCACAGAATCACAATCACACAATCACAATCACACAATCACAATCACACAATCACAATCACACAATCACAATCACACAATCACAATCACACAATCACACAATCACACAATCACACAATAACAATCACACAATCACAATCACACACTCTCAATCACACAATCGCACAATCACACAATCACACGATCACACAATCACACAATCACACAATCACACAATCACACAATCACACAATCACACAATCACACAATCACACAATCACACAATCACAATCTCACAATCACAATCACACACTCTCAATCACACAATCCCAGTCACACAATCCCAGTCACAAAATCACAATCGCACAATCACAATCACAATCACACAATCACAATCACACAATCACAATCACACAATCACAATCACACAATCACAATCACACAATCACAATCACACAATCACAATCACACAATCACAATCACACAATCACAATCACACAATCACAATCACACAATCACACACTCTCAATCACACAATCCCAGTCACACAATCCCAATCACACAATCCCACTCACAGAATCCCAATCACACAATCCCAATCACACAATCACAATCACACAATCACAATCACAATCACACAATCACAATCACACAATCACAATCACACAATCACAATCACACAATCACAATCACACAATCACAATCACACAATCACAATCACACAATCACAATCACACAATCACAATCACACAATCACAATCACACAATCACAATCACACAATCACAATCACACAATCACAATCACACAATCACAATCACACAATCACAATCACACAATCACAATCACACAATCACAATCACACAATCACAATCACACAATCACAATCACACAATCACAATCACACAATCACAATCACACAATCACAATCACACAATCACAATCACACAATCACAATCACACAATCACAATCACACAATCACAATCACACAATCACAATCACACAATCACAATCACACAATCACAATCACACAATCACAATCACACAATCACAATCACACAATCACAATCACACAATCACAATCACACAATCACAATCACACAATCACAATCACACAATCACAATCACACAATCACAATCACACAATCACAATCACACAATCACAATCACACAATCACAATCACACAATCACAATCACACAATCACAATCACACAATCACAATCACACAATCACAATCACACAATCACAATCACACAATCACAATCACACAATCACAATCACACAATCACAATCACACAATCACAATCACACAATCACAATCACACAATCACAATCACACAATCACAATCACACAATCACAATCACACAATCACAATCACACAATCACAATCACACAATCACAATCACACAATCACAATCACACAATCACAATCACACAATCACAATCACACAATCACAATCACACAATCACAATCACACAATCACAATCACACAATCACAATCACACAATCACAATCACACAATCACAATCACACAATCACAATCACACAATCACAATCACACAATCACAATCACACAATCACAATCACACAATCACAATCACACAATCACAATCACACAATCACAATCACACAATCACAATCACACAATCACAATCACACAATCACAATCACACAATCACAATCACACAATCACAATCACACAATCACAATCACACAATCACAATCACACAATCACAATCACACAATCACAATCACACAATCACAATCACACAATCACAATCACACAATCACAATCACACAATCACAATCACACAATCACAATCACACAATCACAATCACACAATCACAATCACACAATCACAATCACACAATCACAATCACACAATCACAATCACACAATCACAATCACACAATCACAATCACACAATCACAATCACACAATCACAATCACACAATCACAATCACACAATCACAATCACACAATCACAATCACACAATCACAATCACACAATCACAATCACACAATCACAATCACACAATCACAATCCCACAATCACAATCACACAATCACAATCACACAATCACAATCACACAATCACAATCACACAATCACAATCACACAATCACAATCACACAATCACAATCACACAATCACAATCACACAATCACAATCACACAATCACAATCACACAATCACAATCACACAATCACAATCACACAATCACAATCACACAATCACAATCACACAATCACAATCACACAATCACAATCACACAATCACAATCACACAATCACAATCACACAATCACAATCACACAATCACAATCACACAATCACAATCACACAATCACAATCACACAATCACAATCACACAATCACAATCACACAATCACAATCACACAATCACAATCACACAATCACAATCACACAATCACAATCACACAATCACAATCACACAATCACAATCACACAATCACAATCACACAATCACACAATCACAATCACACAATCACACAATCACAATCACACAATCACACAATTGCAATCACACAATCGCAAAAACACAGTCGCAGTCGTACAATCGCAGTCGCGCAATCACAGTCGCGCAAACACAGTCACGCAATCACAGTCACGCGATCACAGTCACGCGATCACAGTCACGCAATCACAGTCACACAATCACACAATCACACAATGACACAATCACACAATCACACAATCACACAATCACACAATCCCACAATCACAATCACACAATCACAATCCCACAATCACAATCACACAATCACAATCACACAATCACAATCACACAATCACAATCACACAATCACAATCACACAATCACAATCACACAATCACAATCACACAATCACAATCACACAATCACAATCACACAATCACAATCACACAATCACAATCACACAATCACAATCACACAATCACAATCACACAATCACAATCACACAATCACAATCACACAATCACAATCACACAATCACAATCACACAATCACAATCACACAATCACAATCACACAATCACAATCACACAATCACAATCACACAATCACAATCACACAATCACAATCACACAATCACAATCACACAATCACAATCACACAATCACAATCACACAATCACAATCACACAATCACAATCACACAATCACAATCACACAATCACAATCACACAATCACAATCACACAATCACAATCACACAATCACAATCACACAATCACAATCACACAATCACAATCACACAATCACAATCACACAATCACAATCACACAATCACAATCACACAATCACAATCACACAATCACAATCACACAATCACAATCACACAATCACAATCACACAATCACAATCACACAATCACAATCACACAATCACAATCACACAATCACAATCACACAATCACAATCACACAATCACAATCACACAATCACAATCACACAATCACAATCACACAATCACAATCACACAATCACAATCACACAATCACAATCACACAATCACAATCACACAATCACAATCACACAATCACAATCACACAATCACAATCACACAATCACAATCACACAATCACAATCACACAATCACAATCACACAATCACAATCACACAATCACAATCACACAATCACAATCACACAATCACAATCACACAATCACAATCACACAATCACAATCACACAATCACAATCACACAATCACAATCACACAATCACAATCACACAATCACAATCACACAATCACAATCACACAATCACAATCACACAATCACAATCACACAATCACAATCACACAATCATAATCACACAATCACAATCACACAATCACAATCACACAATCACAATCACACAATCACAATCACACAATCACAATCACACAATCACAATCACACAATCACAATCACACAATCACAATCACACAATCACAATCACACAATCACAATCACACAATCACAATCACACAATCACAATCACACAATCACAATCACACAATCACAATCACACAATCACAATCACACAATCACAATCACACAATCACAATCACACAATCACACAATCACAATCACACAATCACACAATCACAATCACACAATCACACAATTGCAATCACACAATCGCAAAAACACAGTCGCAGTCGTACAATCGCAGTCGCGCAATCACAGTCGCGCAAACACAGTCACGCAATCACAGTCACGCGATCACAGTCACGCGATCACAGTCACGCAATCACAGTCACACAATCACACAATCACACAATGACACAATCACACAATCACACAATCACACAATCACACAATCCCACAATCACTCAATCACACAATCACACAATCACAATCACACAATCACAATCACACACTCTCAATCACACAGTCCCAGTCACACAATCCCAGTCACACAATCAGAATCACACAATCACAATCACAATGACACAATCACAATCACACAATCACAATCACACAATCACAATCACACAATCACAATCACACAATCACAATCACACAATCACAATCACACAATCACAATCACACAATCACAATCACACAATCACAATCACACAATCACAATCACACAATCACAATCACACAATCACAATCACACAATCACAATCACACAATCACAATCACACAATCACAATCACACAATCACAATCACACAATCACAATCACACAATCACAATCACACAATCACAATCACACAATCACAATCACACAATCACAATCACACAATCACAATCACACAATCACAATCACACAATCACAATCACACAATCACAATCACACAATCACAATCACACAATCACAATCACACAATCACAATCACACAATCACAATCACACAATCACAATCACACAATCACAATCACACAATCACAATCACACAATCACAATCACACAATCACAATCACACAATCACAATCACACAATCACAATCACACAATCACAATCACACAATCACAATCACACAATCACAATCACACAATCACAATCACACAATCACAATCACACAATCACAATCACACAATCACAATCACACAATCACAATCACACAATCACAATCACACAATCACAATCACACAATCACAATCACACAATCACAATCACACAATCACAATCACACAATCACAATCACACAATCACAATCACACAATCACAATCACACAATCACAATCACACAATCACAATCACACAATCACAATCACACAATCACAATCACACAATCACAATCACACAATCACAATCACACAATCACACAATCGCAACCACACAGTCGCAGTCGCACAATCGCAGTCGCGCAAACACAGTCACGCAGTCACAGTCACGCGATCACAGTCACACAAACACACAATCACACAATCACACAATAGCACAATCACACAATCGCACAATCACACAATCGCACAATCGCACAATCGCACAATCGCACAATCTCACAATTGCACAATCACACAATCGCACAATCACACAATCCCACAATCACTCAATCACACAATCACACAATCACACAATCACGCAATCACGGAATCACACAATCACGCAATCACGCAATCACGCAATCACGCAAACACGCAATCACGCAATCACGCAATCACACAATCACACAATCACACAATCACAAAATCACACAATCACACAATCACACAATCACACAATCACACAATCACGCAATCACACAATCACGCAATCACGCAATCACGCAATCACGCAATCACGCAATCACGCAATCACGCAAACACGCAAACACGCAATCACGCAATCACACAATCACACAATCACACAATCACACAATCACACAATCAGACAATCACACAATCAGACAATCGCACAAGCACAATCACACAATCACACAATCACACAATCACACAATCACAATCACACAATCACAATCACACAATCACAATCACACAATCACAATCACACAATCACAATCACACAATCACAATCACACAATCACAATCACACAATCACAATCACACATTCACAATCACACAATCACACAATTGCAATCACACAATCGCAGTCACACAATCACACAATCACACAATCACACAATCACACAATCACACAATCACACAATCACACAATCACGCAATCACACAATCACGCAATCACGCAATCACGCAATCACGCAATCACGCAATCACGCAATCACGCAAAAACACGCAATCACGCAATCACGCAATCACACAATCACACAATCACACAATCACACAATCACACAATCAGACAATCACACAATCAGACAATCGCACAAGCACAATCACACAATCACACAATCACACAATCACACAATCACAATCACACAATCACAATCATACAATCACAATCACACAATCACAATCACACAAGCACAATCACACAATCACAATCACACAATCACAGTCACACAATCACAATCACACAATCACAATCACACAATCACAATCACACAATCACAATCACACACTCACAGTCACACAATCACAGTCACACAATCACAGTCACACAATCACAGTCACACAATCACAGTCACACAATCACAGTCACACAGTCACACAATCACAAAATCACACAATCACAAAATCACACAATCACACAATCACACAATCACACAATCACACAATCACACAATCACACAATCACACAATCACACAATCACACAATCACAATCACACAATCACACAATCAGAATCACACAATCACAATCACACAATCACAATCACAGAATCACAATCGCACAATCACAATCGCACAATCACAATCGCACAATCACAATCGCCCAATCACAATCGCACGATCACAATCGCACGATCACAATCGCACAATCACAATCGCACAATCCCCATCGCACAATCCCCATCGCACGAACCCCATCGCACAATCCCAATCGCACAATCCCAATCGCACAATCACAATCACACAATCGCAATCACACAATCACAATCACACAATCACAATCACACAATCACAATCACACAATCACAGTCACACAATCACAATCACACAATCACAATCACACAATCACAATCACACAATCACAATCACACAATCACAATCACACAATCACAATCACACAATCACAATCACACAATCACAATCACACAATCTCAGTCCCACAATCCCAGTCACACAATCCCAATCACACAATCACAATCACACAATCACAATCACACAATCACAATCACACAATCACAATCACACAATCACAATCACACAATCACAATCACACAATCACAATCACACAATCACAATCACACAATCACAATCACACAATCACAATCACACAATCACAATCACACAATCACAATCACACAATCACAATCACACAATCACAATCACACAATCACAATCACACAATCACAATCACACAATCACAATCACACAATCACAATCACACAATCACAATCACACAATCACAATCACACAATCACAATCACACAATCACAATCACACAATCACAATCACACAATCACAATCACACAATCACAATCACACAATCACAATCACACAATCACAATCACACAATCACAATCACACAATCACAATCACACAATCACAATCACACAATCACAATCACACAATCACAATCACACAATCACAATCACACAATCACAATCACACTATCACACAATCGCAACCACACAGTCGCAGTCGCACAATCGCAGTCGCGCAAACACAGTCACGCAGTCACAGTCACGCGATCACAGTCACACAAACACACAATCACACAATCACACAATAGCACAATCACACAATCGCACAATCACACAATCGCACAATCGCACAATCGCACAATCGCACAATCTCACAATTGCACAATCACACAATCGCACAATCACACAATCCCACAATCACTCAATCACACAATCACACAATCACACAATCACGCAATCACGGAATCACACAATCACGCAATCACGCAATCACGCAATCACGCAAACACGCAATCACGCAATCACGCAATCACACAATCACACAATCACACAATCACAAAATCACACAATCACACAATCACACAATCACACAATCACACAATCACGCAATCACACAATCACGCAATCACGCAATCACGCAATCACGCAATCACGCAATCACGCAATCACGCAAACACGCAAACACGCAATCACGCAATCACACAATCACACAATCACACAATCACACAATCACACAATCAGACAATCACACAATCAGACAATCGCACAAGCACAATCACACAATCACACAATCACACAATCACACAATCACAATCACACAATCACAATCATACAATCACAATCACACAATCACAATCACACAAGCACAATCACACAATCACAATCACACAATCACAGTCACACAATCACAATCACACAATCACAATCACACAATCACAATCACACAATCACAATCACACAATCACAATCACACAATCACAATCACACAATCACAATCACACAATCACAATCACACAATCACAATCACACAATCACAATCACACAATCACAATCACACAATCACAATCACACAATCACAATCACACAATCACAATCACACATTCACAATCACACAATCACACAATTGCAATCACACAATCGCAGTCACACAATCACACAATCACACAATCACACAATCACACAATCACACAATCACACAATCACACAATCACGCAATCACACAATCACGCAATCACGCAATCACGCAATCACGCAATCACGCAATCACGCAATCACGCAAAAACACGCAATCACGCAATCACGCAATCACACAATCACACAATCACACAATCACACAATCACACAATCAGACAATCACACAATCAGACAATCGCACAAGCACAATCACACAATCACACAATCACACAATCACACAATCACACAATCACAATCACACAATCACAATCATACAATCACAATCACACAATCACAATCACACAAGCACAATCACACAATCACAATCACACAATCACAGTCACACAATCACAATCACACAATCACAATCACACAATCACAATCACACAATCACAATCACACACTCACAGTCACACAATCACAGTCACACAATCACAGTCACACAATCACAGTCACACAATCACAGTCACACAATCACAGTCACACAGTCACACAATCACAAAATCACACAATCACAAAATCACACAATCACACAATCACACAATCACACAATCACACAATCACACAATCACACAATCACACAATCACACAATCACACAATCACAATCACACAATCACACAATCAGAATCACACAATCACAATCACACAATCACAATCACAGAATCACAATCGCACAATCACAATCGCACAATCACAATCGCACAATCACAATCGCCCAATCACAATCGCACGATCACAATCGCACGATCACAATCGCACAATCACAATCGCACAATCCCCATCGCACAATCCCCATCGCACGAACCCCATCGCACAATCCCAATCGCACAATCCCAATCGCACAATCACAATCACACAATCGCAATCACACAATCACAATCACACAATCACAATCACACAATCACAATCACACAATCACAGTCACACAATCACAATCACACAATCACAATCACACAATCACAATCACACAATCACAATCACACAATCACAATCACACAATCACAATCACACAATCACAATCACACAATCACAATCACACAATCTCAGTCCCACAATCCCAGTCACACAATCCCAATCACACAATCCCAATCACACAATCCCAATCACACAATCCCAATCACACAATCAATATCACACAATCACAATCACACAATCACAATCACACAATCACAATCACACACTCTCAATCACACAATCCCAGTCACACAATCCCAGTCACACAATCACAATCACAATCACACAATCACAATCACACAATCACAATCACACAATCACAATCACACAATCACAATCACACAATCACAATCACACAATCACAATCACACAATCACAATCACACAATCACAATCACACAATCACAATCACACAATCACAATCACACAATCACAATCACACAATCACAATCACACAATCACAATCACACAATCACAATCACACAATCACAATCACACAATCACAATCACACAATCACAATCACACAATCACAATCACACAATCACAATCACACAATCACAATCACACAATCACAATCACACAATCACAATCACACAATCACAATCACACAATCACAATCACACAATCACAATCACACAATCACAATCACACAATCACAATCACACAATCACAATCACACAATCACAATCACACAATCACAATCACACAATCACAATCACACAATCACAATCACACAATCACAATCACACAATCACAATCACACAATCACAATCACACAATCACAATCACACAATCACAATCACACAATCACAATCACACAATCACAATCACACAATCACAATCACACAATCACAATCACACAATCACAATCACACAATCACAATCACACAATCACAATCACACAACCACACGGTCGCAGTCGCACAATCGCAGTCGCGCAAACACAGTCACGCAGTCACAGTCACGCGATCACAGTCACACAAACACACAATCACACAATCACACAATAGCACAATCACACAATCGCACAATCACACAATCGCACAATCGCACAATCGCACAATCGCACAATCTCACAATTGCAAAATCACACAATCGCACAATCACACAATCCCACAATCACTCAATCACACAATCACACAATCACACAATCACGCAATCACGCAATCACACAATCACGCAATCACGCAATCACGCAATCACGCAAACACGCAATCACGCAATCACGCAATCACACAATCACACAATCACACAATCACACAATCACACAATCACACAATCACACAATCACACAATCACACAATCACGCAATCACGCAATCACACAATCACGCAATCACGCAATCACGCAATCACGCAATCACGCAATCACGCAATCACGCAAACACGCAATCACGCAATCACGCAAACACACAATCACACAATCACACAATCAGACAATCCCACAATCAGACAATCGCACAAGCACAATCACACAATCACACAATCACACAATCACACAATCACAATCACACAATCACAATCATACAATCACAATCACACAATCACAATCACACAAGCACAATCACACAATCACAATCACACAATCACAGTCACACAATCACAATCACACAATCACAATCACACAATCACAATCACACAGTCACAATCACACAATCACAATCACACAATCACAATCACACAATCACAATCACACAATCACAATCACACAATCACAATCACACACTCTCAATCACACAATCCCAGTCACACAATCCCAGTCACACAATCACAATCACAATCACACAATCACAATCACACAATCACAATCACACAATCACAATCACACAATCACAATCACACAATCACAATCACACAATCACAATCACACAATCACAATCACACAATCAAAATCACACAATCACAATCACACAATCACAATCACACAATCACAATCACACAATCACAATCACACAATCACAATCACACAATCACAATCACACAATCACAATCACACAATCACAATCACACAATCACAATCACACAATCACAATCACACAATCACAATCACACAATCACAATCACACAATCACAATCACACAATCACAATCACACAATCACAATCACACAATCACAATCACACAATCACAATCACACAATCACAATCACACAATCACAATCACACAATCACAATCACACAATCACAATCACACAATCGCAATCACACAATCGCAATCACACAATCGCAATCACACAATCGCAATCACACAATCGCAATCACACAATCGCAATCACACAATCACAATCACACAATCACAATCACACAATCACAATCACACAATCACAATCACACAATCACAATCACACAATCACAATCACACAATCACAATCACACAATCACAATCACACAATCACAATCACACAATCACAATCACACAATCACAATCACACAATCACAATCACACAATCACAATCACACAATCACAATCACACAATCACAATCACACAATCACAATCACACAATCACAATCACACAATCACAATCACACAATCACAATCACACAATCACAATCACACAATCACACAATCACACAATCAGACAATCACACAATCAGATAATCGCACAAGCACAATCACACAATCACACAATCACACAATCACACAATCACAATCACACAATCACAATCATACAATCACAATCACACAATCACAATCACACAAGCACAATCACACAATCACAATCACACAATCACAGTCACACAATCACAATCACACAATCACAATCACACAATCACAATCACACAATCACAATCACACAATCACAATCACACAATCACAATCACACAATCACAATCACACAATCACAATCACACAATCACAATCACACAATCACAATCACACAATCACAATCACACAATCACAATCACACAATCACACAATCGCAACCACACAGTCGCAGTCGCACAATCGCAGTCGCGCAAACACAGTCACGCAGTCACAGTCACGCGATCACAGTCACACAAACACACAATCACACAATCACACAATAGCACAATCACACAATCGCACAATCACACAATCGCACAATCGCACAATCGCACAATCGCACAATCTCACAATTGCACAATCACACAATCGCACAATCACACAATCCCACAATCACACAATCACGCAATCACTCAATCACGCAATCACGCAAACACGCAATCACGCAATCACGCAATCACACAATCACACAATCACACAATCACACAATCACACAATCAGACAATCACACAATCAGACAATCGCACAAGCACAATCACACAATCACACAATCACACAATCACACAATCACAATCACACAATCACAATCATACAATCAGACAATCACACAATCAGACAATCGCACAAGCACAATCACACAATCACACAATCACACAATCACACAATCACACAATCACAATCACACAATCACAATCATACAATCACAATCACACAATCACAATCACACAAGCACAATCACACAATCACAATCACACAATCACAGGCACACAATCACAATCACACAATCACAATCACACAATCACAATCACACAATCACAATCACACAATCACAATCACACAATCACAATCACACAATCACAATCACACAATCACAATCACACAATCACAATCACACAATCACAATCACACACTCTCAGTCACACAATCCCAGTCACACAATCCCAATCACACAATCACAATCACACACTCACAATCACACAATCACAATCACACAATCACATTCACACAATCACAATCACACAATCACAATCACACAATCACAATCATACAATCACAATCACACAATCACAATCACAATCACACAATCACAGTCACACAATCACAATCACACAATCACAATCACACAATCACAATCACACAATCACAATCACACAATCACAATCACACAATCACAATCACACAATCACAATCACACAATCACAATCACACAATCACAATCACACAATCACAATCACACACTCTCAGTCACACAATCCCAGTCACACAATCCCAATCACACAATCACAATCACACACTCACAATCACACAATCACAATCACACAATCACATTCACACAATCACAATCACACAATCACAATCACACAATCACAATCACACAATCACAATCACAGAATCACAATCACACAATCACAATCACAAAATCACAATCACACAATCACAATCACACATTCACAATCACACAATCTCAATCACACAATCACAATCACACAATCACAATCACACAATCACAATCACACAATCACACAATCGCAAAAACACGGTCGCAGTCGCACAATCGCAGTCGCGCAATCACAGTCACGCGATCACAGTCACGGGATCACAGTCACGCAATCACAGTCACACAATCACACAATCACACAATCACACAATCACACAATAGCACAATCACACAATCGCACAATAACACAATCGCACAATCACACAATCACACAATCTCACAATCACAATCACACGATCACAATCACACAATCACAATCACACAATCACAATCACACGATCACAATCACACAATCACAATCACACAATCCCAATCACACAATCCCAATCACACAATCCCAATCGCACAATCCCAATCGCACAATCACAATCGCACAATCACAATCGCACAATCATAATCGCACAATACCAATCACACAATCACAATCACAGAATCACAATCACACAATCACAATCACACAATCACAATCACACAATCACAATCACACAATCACAATCACAATCACACAATCACAATCACACAATCACAATCACACAATCACAATCACAATCACACAATCACAATCACACAATCACAATCACACAATCACAATCACACAATCACAATCACACAATCACAATCACACAATCACAATCACACAATCACAATCACACAATCACAATCACACAATCACAATCACACAATCACAATCACACAATCACAATCACACAATCACAATCACACACTCTCAGTCACACAATCCCAGTCACACAATCCCAATCACACAATCCCAATCACACAATCCCAATCACACAATCCCAATCACACAATCAATATCACACAATCACGATCACACAATCACGATCACACAATCACGATCACACAATCACGATCACACAATCACGATCACACAATCACGATCACACAATCACAATCACACAATCACAATCACACAATCACAATCACACAATCACAATCACACAATCACAATCACACAATCACAATCACACAATCACAATCACACAATCACAATCACACAATCACAATCACACAATCACAATCACACAATCACAATCACACAATCACAATCACACAATCACAATCACACAATCACAATCACACAATCACAATCACACAATCACAATCACACAATCACAATCACACAATCACAATCACACAATCACAATCACACAATCACAATCACACAATCACAATCACACAATCACAATCACACAATCACAATCACACAATCACAATCACACAATCACAATCACACAATCACAATCACACAATCACAATCACACAATCACAATCACACAATCACAATCACACAATCACAATCACACAATCACAATCACACAATCACAATCACACAATCACAATCACACAATCACAATCACACAATCACAATCACACAATCACAATCACACAATCACAATCACACAATCACAATCACACAATCACAATCACACAATCACAATCACACAATCACAATCACACAATCACAATCACACAATCACAATCACACAATCACAATCACACAATCACAATCACACAATCACAATCACACAATCACAATCACACAATCACAATCACACAATCACAATCACACAATCACAATCACACAATCACAATCACACAATCACAATCACACAATCACAATCACACAATCACAATCACACAATCACAATCACACAATCACAATCACACAATCACAATCACACAATCACAATCACACAATCACAATCACACAATCACAATCACACAATCACAATCACACAATCACAATCACACAATCACAATCACACAATCACAATCACACAATCACAATCACACAATCACAATCACACAATCACAATCACACAATCACAATCACACAATCACAATCACACAATCACAATCACACAATCACAATCACACAATCACAATCACACAATCACAATCACACAATCACAATCACACAATCACACAATCGCAACCACACAGTCGCAGTCGCACAATCGCAGTCGCGCAAACACAGTCACGCAGTCACAGTCACGCGATCACAGTCACACAAACACACAATCACACAATCACACAATAGCACAATCCCACAATCGCACAATCACACAATCGCACAATCGCACAATCGCACAATCGCACAATCTCACAATTGCACAATCACACAATCGCACAATCACACAATCCCACAATCACTCAATCACACAATCACACAATCACACAATCACGCAATCACGCAATCACACAATCACGCAATCACGCAATCACGCAATCACGCAATCACGCAATCACACAATCACACAATCACACAATCACACAACCACACAATCACACAATCACACAATCACACAATCACACAATCACGCAATCACGCAATCACGCAATCACGCAATCACGCAATCACGCAATCACGCAATCACGCAATCACGCAAACACGCAATCACGCAATCACGCAATCACACAATCACACAATCACACAATCACACAATCACACAATCAGACAATCACACAATCAGACAATCGCACAAGCACAATCACACAATCACACAATCACACAATCACACAATCACAATCACACAATCACAATTATACAATCACAATCACACAATCACAATCACACAAGCACAATCACACAATCACAATCACACAATCACAGTCACACAATCACAATCACACAATCACAATCACACAATCACAATCACACAATCACAATCACACAATCACAATCACACAATCACAATCGCACAATCACAATCACACAATCACAATCACACAATCACAATCACACAATCACAATCACACAATCACAATCACACAATCACAATCACACAATCACAATCACACAATCACAATCACACAATCACAATCACACAATCACAATCACACAATCACAATCACACAATCACAATCACACAATCACAATCACACAATCACAATCACACATTCACAATCACACAATCACACAATTGCAATCACACAATCGCAGTCACACAATCGCAGTCGCACAATCGCAGTCGCACACTCACAGTCACACAATCACAGTCACACAGTCATACAATCACACAATCACACAATCACACAATCACACAATCACACAATCACACAATCACACAATCACACAATCACACAATCACACAATCACACAATCACAATCACACAATCACACAATCACACAATCACACAATCACACAATCAGACAATCACACAATCAGACAATCACACAATCACAATCACACAATCACACAATCACACAATCACACAATCACAATCACACAATCACACAATCACACAATCACACAATCACACAATCAGACAATCACACAATCAGACAATCACACAATCACAATCACACAATCACACAATCACACAATCACACAATCGCAATCACACAATCACAATCACACAAGCACAATCACACAATCACAATCACACAATCACAATCACACAATCACAATCACACAATCACAATCACACAATCACAGTCACACAATCACAGTCACACAATCACACAATCACACAATCACACAATCACGCAATCACGCAATCACACAATCACGCAATCACGCAATCACGCAATCACGCAAACACGCAATCACGCAATCACAGTCACACAATCACACAATCACACAATCACACAATCACGCAATCACGCAATCACACAATCACGCAATCACGCAATCACGCAATCACGCAAACACGCAATCACGCAATCACGCAATCACACAATCACACAATCACACAATCACACAATCACACAATCACGCAATCACGCAATCACACAATCACGCAATCACGCAATCACGCAATCACGCAATCACGCAATCACGCAAACACGCAATCACGCAAACACGCAATCACGCAATCACGCAATCACACAATCACACAATCACACAATCACACAATCACGCAAATCACGCAATCACGCAATCACACAATCACGCAATCACTCAATCACGCAATCACGCAAACACGCAATCACGCAATCACGCAATCACGCAATCACGCAATCACACAATCACACAATCACACAATCAGACAATCACACAATCAGACAATCGCACAAGCACAATCACACAATCACACAATCACACAATCACACAATCACAATCACACAATCACAATCATACAATCAGACAATCACACAATCAGACAATCGCACAAGCACAATCACACAATCACACAATCACACAATCACAATCACACAATCACAATCACACAATCACAATCACACAATCACAATCACACAATCACACAATTGCAATCACACAATCATAATAACACGGTCGCAGTCGCACAATCGCAGTCGCGCAATCACAGTCGCGCAAACACAGTCACGCAATCACAGTCACGCGATCACAGTCACGGGATCACAGTCACGCAATCACAGTCACACAATCACACAATCACACAATGACACAATCACACAATAGCACAATCACACAATCGCACAATAACACAATCGCACAATCACACAATCACACAATCTCACAATCACAATCACACGATCACAATCACACAATCACAATCACACAATCACAATCACACGATCACAATCACACAATCACAATCACACAATCACAATCACACAATCACAAGCACACAATCACAATCACACAATCACAATCACACAATCACAATCACACAATCACAATCACACAATCACAATCACACAATCACAATCACACAATCAAAATCACACAATCACAATCACACAATCACAATCACACAATCACAATCACACAATCACAATCACACAATCACAATCACACAATCACAATAACACAATCACAATCACACAATCACACAATTGCAATCACACAATCGCAACCACACAGTCGCAGTCGCACAATTGCTGTCGCGCAAACACAGTCACGCAGTCACATTCACGCGATCACAGTCACACAAACACACAATCACACAATCACACAATCACACAATCACACAATAGCACAATCACACAATCGCACAATCACACAATCGCACAATCGCACAATCGCACAATCGCACAATCTCACAATTGCACAATCACACAATCGCACAATCACACAATCCCACAATCACTCAATCACACAATCACACAATCACACAATCACGCAATCACGCAACCACACAATCACGCAATCACGCAATCACGCAATCACGCAAACACGCAATCACGCAATCACGCAATCACACAATCACACAATCACACAATCACACAATCAGACAGTCACACAATCAGACAATCGCACAATCACAATCACACAATCACACAATCACACAATCACACAATCACTCAATCACAATCACACAATCACAATCACACAATCACAATCACACAAGCACAATCACACAAGCACAATCACACAATCACAATCACACAATCACAATCACACAATCACAATCACACAATCACAATCACACAATCACAATCACACAATCACAATCATACAATCACAATCACACAATCACAATCACACAATCACAATCACACAATCACAGTCACACAATCACAGTCACACAATCACAATCACACAATCACAATCACACAATCACAATCACACAATCACACAATCACACAATCACACAATCACACAATCACACAATCACACAATCACACAATCACACAATCACACAATCACACAATCACACAATCACACAATCACACAATCACACAATAACCATCACACAATCACAATCACACAATCACAATCACACACTCTCAATCACACAATCGCACAATCACACAATCACACAATCACACAATCACAGGATCACACAGTCACACAATCACAATCACACAATCACAATCACACAATCACAATCACACACTCTCAATCACACAATCCCCGTCACACAATCCCAATCACACAATCCCAATCACACAATCACAATCACACAATCACAATCACACAATCACAATCACAGAATCACAATCACACAATCACAATCACACAATCACAATCACACAATCACAATCACACAATCACAATCACACAATCACAATCACACAATCACAATCACACAATCACAATCACACAATCACAATCACACAATCACAATCACACATTCACAATCACACAATCAAAATCACACAATCACAATCACACAATCACAATCACACAATCACAATCACACAATCACAATCACACAATCACAATCACACAATCACAATCACACAATCACAATCACACAATCACACAATTGCAATCACACAATCGCAACCACACAGTCGCAGTCGCACAATTGCTGTCGCGCAAACACAGTCACGCAGTCACAGTCACGCGATCACAGTCACACAAACACACAATCACACAATCACACAATCACACAATCACACAATAGCACAATCACACAATCGCACAATCACACAATCGCACAATCGCACAATCGCACAATCGCACAATCTCACAATTGCACAATCACACAATCGCACAATCACACAATCCCACAATCACTCAATCACACAATCACACAATCACGCAATCACGCAACCACACAATCACGCAATCACGCAATCACGCAATCACGCAAACACGCAATCACGCAATCACGCAATCACACAATCACACAATCACACAATCACACAATCAGACAGTCACACAATCAGACAATCGCACAATCACAATCACACAATCACACAATCACACAATCACACAATCACAATCACACAATCACAATCACACAATCACAATCACACAAGCACAATCACACAAGCACAATCACACAATCACAATCACACAATCACAATCACACAATCACAATCACACAATCACAATCACACAATCACAATCACACAATCACAATCATACAATCACAATCACACAATCACAATCACACAATCACAATCACACAATCACAGTCACACAATCACAGTCACACAATCACAATCACACAATCACAATCACACAATCACAATCACACAATCACACAATCACACAATCACACAATCACACAATCACACAATCACACAATCACACAATCACACAATCACACAATCACACAATCACACAATAACCATCACACAATCACAATCACACAATCACAATCACACACTCTCAATCACACAATCCCCGTCACACAATCCCAATCACACAATCCCAATCACACAATCCCAATCACGCAATCCCAATCACGCAATCACAATCACACAATCACAATCGCACAATCACAATCTCACAATCATAATCGCACAATCACAATCACACAATCACAATCACAGAATCACAATCACACAATCACAATCACACAATCACAATCACACAATCACAGTCACACAATCACAATCACACAATCACAATCACACAATCACAGTCACACAATCACAATCACACAATCACAATCACACAATCACAATCACACAATCACAATCACACAAGCACAATCACACAATCACAATCACACAATCACAATCACACAATCACAATCACACAATCGCACAAACACAATCGCACAATCACAATCGCACAATCACAATCACAGAATCACAATCACACAATCACAATCACACAATCACAATCACACAATCACAATCACACAATCACAATCACACAATCACAATCACACAATCACAATCACACAATCACAATCACACAATCACAATCACACATTCACAATCACACAATCAAAATCACACAATCACAATCACACAATCACAATCACACAATCACAATCACACAATCACAATCACACAATCACAATCACACAATCACAATCACACAATCACAATCACACAATCACAATCACACAATCACAATCACACAATCACAATCACACAATCACAATCACACAATCACAATCACACAATCACAATCACACAATCACAATCACACAATCACGATCACACAATCACGATCACACAATCACGATCACACAATCACGATCACACAATCACGATCACACAATCACAATCACACAATCACAATCACACAATCACAATCACACAATCACAATCACACAATCACAATCACACAATCACAATCACACAATCACAATCACACAATCACAATCACACAATCACAATCACACAATCACAATCACACAATCACAATCACACAATCACAATCACACAATCACAATCACACAATCACAATCACACAATCACAATCACACAATCACAATCACACAATCACAATCACACAATCACAATCACACAATCACAATCACACAATCACAATCACACAATCACAATCACACAATCACAATCACACAATCACAATCACACAATCACAATCACACAATCACAATCACACAATCACAATCACACAATCACAATCACACAATCACAATCACACAATCACAATCACACAATCACAATCACACAATCACAATCACACAATCACAATCACACAATCACAATCACACAATCACAATCACACAATCACAATCACACAATCACAATCACACAATCACAATCACACAATCACAATCACACAATCACAATCACACAATCACAATCACACAATCACAATCACACAATCACAATCACACAATCACAATCACACAATCACAATCACACAATCACAATCACACAATCACAATCACACAATCACAATCACACAATCACAATCACACAATCACAATCACACAATCACAATCACACAATCACAATCACACAATCACAATCACACAATCACAATCACACAATCACAATCACACAATCACAATCACACAATCACAATCACACAATCACAATCACACAATCACAATCACACAATCACAATCACACAATCACAATCACACAATCACAATCACACAATCACAATCACACAATCACAATCACACAATCACAATCACACAATCACAATCACACAATCACAATCACACAATCACAATCACACAATCACAATCACACAATCACAATCACACAATCACAATCACACAATCACAATCACACAATCACAATCACACAATCACAATCACACAATCACAATCACACAATCACAATCACACAATCACAATCACACAATCACAATCACACAATCACAATCACACAATCACAATCACACAATCACAATCACACAATCACAATCACACAATCACAATCACACAATCACAATCACACAATCACAATCACACAATCACAATCACACAATCACAATCACACAATCACAATCACACAATCACAATCACACAATCACAATCACACAATCACAATCACACAATCACAATCACACAATCACAATCACACAATCACAATCACACAATCACAATCACACAATCACAATCACACAATCACAATCACACAATCACAATCACACAATCACAATCACACAATCACAATCACACAATCACAATCACACAATCACAATCACACAATCACAATCACACAATCACAATCACACAATCACAATCACACAATCACAATCACACAATCACAATCACACAATCACAATCACACAATCACAATCACACAATCACAATCACACAATCACAATCACACAATCACAATCACACAATCACAATCACACAATCACAATCACACAATCACAATCACACAATCACAATCACACAATCACAATCACACAATCACAATCACACAATCACAATCACACAATCACAATCACACAATCACAATCACACAATCACAATCACACAATCACAATCACACAATCACAATCACACAATCACAATCACACAATCACAATCACACAATCACAATCACACAATCACAATCACACAATCACAATCACACAATCACAATCACACAATCACAATCACACAATCACAATCACACAATCACAATCACACAATCACAATCACACAATCACAATCACACAATCACAATCACACAATCACAATCACACAATCACAATCACACAATCACAATCACACAATCACAATCACACAATCACACAATCGCAACCACACAGTCGCAGTCGCACAATCGCAGTCGCGCAAACACAGTCACGCAGTCACAGTCACGCGATCACAGTCACACAAACACACAATCACACAATCACACAATAGCACAATCACACAATCGCACAATCACACAATCGCACAATCGCACAATCGCACAATCGCACAATCTCACAATTGCACAATCACACAATCGCACAATCACACAATCCCACAATCACTCAATCACACAATCACACAATCACACAATCACGCAATCACGCAATCACACAATCACGCAATCACGCAATCACGCAATCACGCAAACACGCAATCACGCAATCACGCAATCACACAATCACACAATCACACAATCACACAATCACACAATCACACAATCACACAATCACACAATCACACAATCACGCAATCACGCAATCACACAATCACGCAATCACGCAATCACGCAATCACGCAATCACGCAATCACGCAATCACGCAAACACGCAATCACGCAATCACGCAATCACACAATCACACAATCACACAATCACACAATCACACAATCACGCAATCACGCAATCACACAATCACGCAATCACGCAATCACGCAATCACGCAAACACGCAATCACGCAATCACGCAATCACACAATCACAATCACACAATCACAATCACACAATCACAATCACACAATCACAGTCACACAATCACAGTCACACAATCACAATCACACAATCACAATCACACAATCACAATCACACAATCACACAATCACACAATCACACAATCACACAATCACACAATCACACAATCACACAATCACACAATCACACAATCACACAATCACACAATAACCATCACACAATCACAATCACACAATCACAATCACACACTCTCAATCACACAATCCCCGTCACACAATCCCAATCACACAATCCCAATCACACAATCCCAATCACGCAATCCCAATCACGCAATCACAATCACACAATCACAATCGCACAATCACAATCTCACAATCATAATCGCACAATCACAATCACACAATCACAATCACAGAATCACAATCACACAATCACAATCACACAATCACAATCACACAATCACAGTCACACAATCACAATCACACAATCACAATCACACAATCACAGTCACACAATCACAATCACACAATCACAATCACACAATCACAATCACACAATCACAATCACACAAGCACAATCACACAATCACAATCACACAATCACAATCACACAATCACAATCACACAATCGCACAAACACAATCGCACAATCACAATCGCACAATCACAATCACAGAATCACAATCACACAATCACAATCACACAATCACAATCACACAATCACAATCACACAATCACAATCACACAATCACAATCACACAATCACAATCACACAATCACAATCACACAATCACAATCACACATTCACAATCACACAATCAAAATCACACAATCACAATCACACAATCACAATCACACAATCACAATCACACAATCACAATCACACAATCACAATCACACAATCACAATCACACAATCACAATCACACAATCACAATCACACAATCACAATCACACAATCACAATCACACAATCACAATCACACAATCACAATCACACAATCACAATCACACAATCACAATCACACAATCACAATCACACAATCACGATCACACAATCACGATCACACAATCACGATCACACAATCACAATCACACAATCACAATCACACAATCACAATCACACAATCACAATCACACAATCACAATCACACAATCACAATCACACAATCACAATCACACAATCACAATCACACAATCACAATCACACAATCACAATCACACAATCACAATCACACAATCACAATCACACAATCACAATCACACAATCACAATCACACAATCACAATCACACAATCACAATCACACAATCACAATCACACAATCACAATCACACAATCACAATCACACAATCACAATCACACAATCACAATCACACAATCACAATCACACAATCACAATCACACAATCACAATCACACAATCACAATCACACAATCACAATCACACAATCACAATCACACAATCACAATCACACAATCACAATCACACAATCACAATCACACAATCACAATCACACAATCACAATCACACAATCACAATCACACAATCACAATCACACAATCACAATCACACAATCACAATCACACAATCACAATCACACAATCACAATCACACAATCACAATCACACAATCACAATCACACAATCACAATCACACAATCACAATCACACAATCACAATCACACAATCACAATCACACAATCACAATCACACAATCACAATCACACAATCACAATCACACAATCACAATCACACAATCACAATCACACAATCACAATCACACAATCACAATCACACAATCACAATCACACAATCACAATCACACAATCACAATCACACAATCACAATCACACAATCACAATCACACAATCACAATCACACAATCACAATCACACAATCACAATCACACAATCACAATCACACAATCACAATCACACAATCACAATCACACAATCACAATCACACAATCACAATCACACAATCACAATCACACAATCACAATCACACAATCACAATCACACAATCACAATCACACAATCACAATCACACAATCACAATCACACAATCACAATCACACAATCACAATCACACAATCACAATCACACAATCACAATCACACAATCACAATCACACAATCACAATCACACAATCACAATCACACAATCACAATCACACAATCACAATCACACAATCACAATCACACAATCACAATCACACAATCACAATCACACAATCACAATCACACAATCACAATCACACAATCACAATCACACAATCACAATCACACAATCACAATCACACAATCACAATCACACAATCACAATCACACAATCACAATCACACAATCACAATCACACAATCACAATCACACAATCACAATCACACAATCACAATCACACAATCACAATCACACAATCACAATCACACAATCACAATCACACAATCACAATCACACAATCACAATCACACAATCACAATCACACAATCACAATCACACAATCACAATCACACAATCACAATCACACAATCACAATCACACAATCACAATCACACAATCACAATCACACAATCACAATCACACAATCACAATCACACAATCACAATCACACAATCACAATCACACAATCACAATCACACAATCACAATCACACAATCACAATCACACAATCACAATCACACAATCACAATCACACAATCACAATCACACAATCACAATCACACAATCACAATCACACAATCACAATCACACAATCACAATCACACAATCACAATCACACAATCACAATCACACAATCACAATCACACAATCACAATCACACAATCACAATCACACAATCACAATCACACAATCACAATCACACAATCACAATCACACAATCACAATCACACAATCACAATCACACAATCACAATCACACAATCACAATCACACAATCACAATCACACAATCACAATCACACAATCACAATCACACAATCACAATCACACAATCACAATCACACAATCACAATCACACAATCACAATCACACAATCACAATCACACAATCACAATCACACAATCACAATCACACAATCACAATCACACAATCACAATCACACAATCACAATCACACAATCACAATCACACAATCACAATCACACAATCACAATCACACAATCACAATCACACAATCACAATCACACAATCACAATCACACAATCACAATCACACAATCACAATCACACAATCACAATCACACAATCACAATCACACAATCACAATCACACAATCACAATCACACAATCACAATCACACAATCACAATCACACAATCACAATCACACAATCACAATCACACAATCACAATCACACAATCACAATCACACAATCACAATCACACAATCACAATCACACAATCACAATCACACAATCACAATCACACAATCACAATCACACAATCACAATCACACAATCACAATCACACAATCACAATCACACAATCACAATCACACAATCACAATCACACAATCACAATCACACAATCACAATCACACAATCACAATCACACAATCACAATCACACAATCACAATCACACAATCACAATCACACAATCACAATCACACAATCACAATCACACAATCACAATCACACAATCACAATCACACAATCACAATCACACAATCACAATCACACAATCACAATCACACAATCACAATCACACAATCACAATCACACAATCACAATCACACAATCACAATCACACAATCACAATCACACAATCACAATCACACAATCACAATCACACAATCACAATCACACAATCACAATCACACAATCACAATCACACAATCACAATCACACAATCACAATCACACAATCACAATCACACAATCACAATCACACAATCACAATCACACAATCACAATCACACAATCACAATCACACAATCACAATCACACAATCACAATCACACAATCACAATCACACAATCACAATCACACAATCACAATCACACAATCACAATCACACAATCACAATCACACAATCACAATCACACAATCACAATCACACAATCACAATCACACAATCACAATCACACAATCACAATCACACAATCACAATCACACAATCACAATCACACAATCACAATCACACAATCACAATCACACAATCACAATCACACAATCACAATCACACAATCACAATCACACAATCACAATCACACAATCACAATCACACAATCACAATCACACAATCACAATCACACAATCACAATCACACAATCACAATCACACAATCACAATCACACAATCACAATCACACAATCACAATCACACAATCACAATCACACAATCACAATCACACAATCACAATCACACAATCACAATCACACAATCACAATCACACAATCACAATCACACAATCACAATCACACAATCACAATCACACAATCACAATCACACAATCACAATCACACAATCACAATCACACAATCACAATCACACAATCACAATCACACAATCACAATCACACAATCACAATCACACAATCACAATCACACAATCACAATCACACAATCACAATCACACAATCACAATCACACAATCACAATCACACAATCACAATCACACAATCACAATCACACAATCACAATCACACAATCACAATCACACAATCACAATCACACAATCACAATCACACAATCACAATCACACAATCACAATCACACAATCACAATCACACAATCACAATCACACAATCACACAATCGCAACCACACAGTCGCAGTCGCACAATCGCAGTCGCGCAAACACAGTCACGCAGTCACAGTCACGCGATCACAGTCACACAAACACACAATCACACAATCACACAATAGCACAATCACACAATCGCACAATCACACAATCGCACAATCGCACAATCGCACAATCGCACAATCTCACAATTGCACAATCACACAATCGCACAATCACACAATCCCACAATCACTCAATCACACAATCACACAATCACACAATCACGCAATCACGCAATCACACAATCACGCAATCACGCAATCACGCAATCACGCAAACACGCAATCACGCAATCACGCAATCACACAATCACACAATCACACAATCACACAATCACACAATCACACAATCACACAATCACACAATCACACAATCACGCAATCACGCAATCACACAATCACGCAATCACGCAATCACGCAATCACGCAATCACGCAATCACGCAATCACGCAAACACGCAATCACGCAATCACGCAATCACACAATCACACAATCACACAATCACACAATCACACAATCACGCAATCACGCAATCACACAATCACGCAATCACGCAATCACGCAATCACGCAAACACGCAATCACGCAATCACGCAATCACACAATCACAATCACACAATCACAATCACACAATCACAGTCACACAATCACAGTCACACAATCACACAATCACACAATCACACAATCACGCAATCACGCAATCACACAATCACGCAATCACGCAATCACGCAAACACGCAATCACGCAATCACAGTCACACAATCACACAATCACACAATCACACAATCACGCAATCACGCAATCACACAATCACGCAATCACGCAATCACGCAATCACGCAAACACGCAATCACGCAATCACGCAATCACACAATCACACAATCACACAATCACACAATCACACAATCACGCAATCACGCAATCACACAATCACGCAATCACGCAATCACGCAATCACGCAATCACGCAATCACGCAAACACGCAATCACGCAATCACGCAATCACACAATCACACAATCACACAATCACACAATCACACAATCACACAATCACACAATCACGCAAATCACGCAATCACGCAATCACACAATCACGCAGTCACTCAATCACGCAATCACGCAAACACGCAATCACGCAATCACGCAATCACACAATCACACAATCACACAATCACACAATCACACAATCAGACAAGCACACAATCAGACAATCGCACAAGCACAATCACACAATCACACAATCACACAATCACACAATCACACAATCACAATCACACAATCACAATCATACAATCAGACAATCACACAATCAGACAATCGCACAAGCACAATCACACAATCACACAATCACACAATCACACAATCACAATCACACAATCACAATCATACAATCACAATCACACAATCACAATCACACAAGCACAATCACACAATCACAATCACACAATCACAGTCACACAATCACAATCACACAATCACAATCACACAATCACAATCACACAATCACAATCACACAATCACAATCACACAATCACAATCACACAATCACAATCACACAATCACAATCACACAATCACAATCACACAATCACAATCACACAATCACAATCACACAATCACACAATTGCAATCACACAATCACAATCACACAATCACACAATTGCAATCACACAATCGCAAAAACACGGTCGCAGTCGCACAATCGCAGTCGCGCAATCACAGTCGCGCAAACACAGTCACGCAATCACAGTCACGCGATCACAGTCACGGGATCACAGTCACGCAATCACAGTCACACAATCACACAATCACACAATCACACAATCACACAATAGCACAATCACACAATCGCACAATAACACAATCGCACAATCACACAATCACACAATCTCACAATCACAATCACACAATCACAATCACACACTCTCAATCACACAATCACAATCACACAATCACAATCACACAATCACAATCACACAATCACAATCACACAATCCCAATCACACAATCCCAATCACACAATCCCAATCACACAATCACAATCACACAATCACAATCAAACAATCACAATCACACAATCACAATCACACAATCACAATCACACAATCACAATCACAGAATCACAATCACACAATCACAATCGCACAATCACAATCGCACAATCGCAATCGCACAATCGCAATCACACAATCACAATCACACAATCACAATCACACAATCACACAATTGCAATCACACAATCGCAACCACACAGTCGCAGTCGCACAATTGCTGTCGCGCAAACACAGTCACGCAGTCACAGTCACGCGATCACAGTCACACAAACACACAATCACACAATCACACAATCACACAATCACACAATAGCACAATCACACAATCGCACAATCACACAATCGCACAATCGCACAATCGCACAATCGCACAATCTCACAATTGCACAATCACACAATCGCACAATCACACAATCCCACAATCACTCAATCACACAATCACACAATCACACAATCACGCAATCACGCAACCACACAATCACGCAATCACGCAATCACGCAATCACGCAAACACGCAATCACGCAATCACGCAATCACACAATCACACAATCAGACAGTCACACAATCAGACAATCGCACAATCACAATCACACAATCACACAATCACACAATCACACAATCACACAATCACAATCACACAATCACAATCACACAATCACAATCACACAAGCACAATCACACAAGCACAATCACACAATCACAATCACACAATCACAATCACACAATCACAATCACACAATCACAATCACACAATCACAATCACACAATCACAATCATACAATCACAATCACACAATCACAATCACACAATCACAATCACACAATCACAGTCACACAATCACAGTCACACAATCACAATCACACAATCACAATCACACAATCACAATCACACAATCACACAATCACACAATCACACAATCACACAATCACACAATCACACAATCACACAATCACACAATCACACAATCACACAATCACACAATCACACAATCACACAATCACACAATCACACAATCACACAATCACACAATCACACAATCACACAATCACACAATCACACAATCACACAATAACCATCACACAATCACAATCACACACTCTCAATCACACAATCGCACAATCACACAATCACACAATCACACAATCACACGATCACACAATCACACAATCACAATCACACAATCACAATCACACAATCACAATCACACACTCTCAATCACACAATCCCCGTCACACAATCCCAATCACACAATCCCAATCACACAATCCCAATCACGCAATCCCAATCACGCAATCACAATCACACAATCACAATCGCACAATCACAATCTCACAATCATAATCGCACAATCACAATCACACAATCACAATCACAGAATCACAATCACACAATCACAATCACACAATCACAATCACACAATCACAGTCACACAATCACAATCACACAATCACAATCACACAATCACAGTCACACAATCACAATCACACAATCACAATCACACAATCACAATCACACAATCACAATCACACAAGCACAATCACACAATCACAATCACACAATCACAATCACACAATCGCACAATCACAATCGCACAATCACAATCGCACAATCACAATCGCACAATCACAATCACAGAATCACAATCACACAATCACAATCACACAATCACAATCACACAATCACAATCACACAATCACAATCACACAATCACAATCACACAATCACAATCACACAATCACAATCACACAATCACAGTCACACAATCACAATCACACAATCACAATCACACAATCACAGTCACACAATCACAATCACACAATCACAATCACACAATCACAATCACACAATCACAATCACACAAGCACAATCACACAATCACAATCACACAATCACAATCACACAATCACAATCACACAATCACAATCACACAATCGCACAAACACAATCGCACAATCACAATCGCACAATCACAATCACAGAATCACAATCACACAATCACAATCACACAATCACAATCACACAATCACAATCACACAATCACAATCACACAATCACAATCACACAATCACAATCACACAATCACAATCACACAATCACAATCACACATTCACAATCACACAATCAAAATCACACAATCACAATCACACAATCACAATCACACAATCACAATCACACAATCACAATCACACAATCACAATCACACAATCACAATCACACAATCACAATCACACAATCACAATCACACAATCACAATCACACAATCACAAGCACACAATCACAATCACACAATCACAATCACACAATCACAATCACACAATCACAATCACACAATCACAATCACACAATCACAATCACACAATCACAATCACACAATCACAATCACACAATCAAAATCACACAATCACAATCACACAATCACAATCACACAATCACAATCACACAATCACAATCACACAATCACAATCACACAATCACAATAACACAATCACAATCACACAATCACAATCACACAATCACACAATTGCAATCACACAATCGCAACCACACAGTCGCAGTCGCACAATTGCTGTCGCGCAAACACAGTCACGCAGTCACAGTCACGCGATCACAGTCACACAAACACACAATCACACAATCACACAATCACACAATCACACAATAGCACAATCACACAATCGCACAATCACACAATCGCACAATCGCACAATCGCACAATCGCACAATCTCACAATTGCACAATCACACAATCGCACAATCACACAATCCCACAATCACTCAATCACACAATCACACAATCACACAATCACGCAATCACGCAACCACACAATCACGCAATCACGCAATCACGCAATCACGCAAACACGCAATCACGCAATCACGCAATCACACAATCACACAATCACACAATCACACAATCAGACAGTCACACAATCAGACAATCGCACAATCACAATCACACAATCACACAATCACACAATCACACAATCACAATCACACAATCACAATCACACAATCACAATCACACAAGCACAATCACACAATCACAATCACACAATCACAATCACACAATCACAATCACACAATCACAATCACACAATCACAATCACACAATCACAATCACACAATCACAATCACACAATCACAATCACACAATCACAATCACACAATCACAATCACACAATCACAATCACACAATCACAATCACACAATCACAATCACACAATCACAATCACACAATCACAATCACACAATCACAATCACACAATCACAATCACACAATCACAATCACACAATCACAATCACACAATCACAATCACACAATCACAATCACACAATCACGATCACACAATCACAATCACACAATCACAATCACACAATCACAATCACACAATCACAATCACACAATCACAATCACACAATCACAATCACACAATCACAATCACACAATCACAATCACACAATCACAATCACACAATCACAATCACACAATCACGATCACACAATCACAATCACACAATCACAATCACACAATCACAATCACACAATCACAATCACACAATCACAATCACACAATCACAATCACACAATCACAATCACACAATCACAATCACACAATCACAATCACACAATCACAATCACACAATCACAATCACACAATCACAATCACACAATCACAATCACACAATCACAATCACACAATCACAATCACACAATCACAATCACACAATCACAATCACACAATCACAATCACACAATCACAATCACACAATCACAATCACACAATCACAATCACACAATCACAATCACACAATCACAATCACACAATCACAATCACACAATCACAATCACACAATCACAATCACACAATCACAATCACACAATCACAATCACACAATCACAATCACACAATCACAATCACACAATCACAATCACACAATCACAATCACACAATCACAATCACACAATCACAATCACACAATCACAATCACACAATCACAATCACACAATCACAATCACACAATCACAATCACACAATCACAATCACACAATCACAATCACACAATCACAATCACACAATCACAATCACACAATCACAATCACACAATCACAATCACACAATCACAATCACACAATCACAATCACACAATCACAATCACACAATCACAATCACACAATCACAATCACACAATCACAATCACACAATCACAATCACACAATCACAATCACACAATCACAATCACACAATCACAATCACACAATCACAATCACACAATCACAATCACACAATCACAATCACACAATCACAATCACACAATCACAATCACACAATCACAATCACACAATCACAATCACACAATCACAATCACACAATCACAATCACACAATCACAATCACACAATCACAATCACACAATCACAATCACACAATCACAATCACACAATCACAATCACACAATCACAATCACACAATCACAATCACACAATCACAATCACACAATCACAATCACACAATCACAATCACACAATCACAATCACACAATCACAATCACACAATCACAATCACACAATCACAATCACACAATCACAATCACACAATCACAATCACACAATCACAATCACACAATCACAATCACACAATCACAATCACACAATCACAATCACACAATCACAATCACACAATCACAATCACACAATCACAATCACACAATCACAATCACACAATCACAATCACACAATCACAATCACACAATCACAATCACACAATCACAATCACACAATCACAATCACACAATCACAATCACACAATCACAATCACACAATCACAATCACACAATCACAATCACACAATCACAATCACACAATCACAATCACACAATCACAATCACACAATCACAATCACACAATCACAATCACACAATCACAATCACACAATCACAATCACACAATCACAATCACACAATCACAATCACACAATCACAATCACACAATCACAATCACACAATCACAATCACACAATCACAATCACACAATCACAATCACACAATCACAATCACACAATCACAATCACACAATCACAATCACACAATCACAATCACACAATCACAATCACACAATCACAATCACACAATCACAATCACACAATCACAATCACACAATCACAATCACACAATCACAATCACACAATCACAATCACACAATCACAATCACACAATCACAATCACACAATCACAATCACACAATCACAATCACACAATCACAATCACACAATCACAATCACACAATCACAATCACACAATCACAATCACACAATCACAATCACACAATCACAATCACACAATCACAATCACACAATCACAATCACACAATCACAATCACACAATCACAATCACACAATCACAATCACACAATCACAATCACACAATCACAATCACACAATCACAATCACACAATCACAATCACACAATCACAATCACACAATCACAATCACACAATCACAATCACACAATCACAATCACACAATCACAATCACACAATCACAATCACACAATCACAATCACACAATCACAATCACACAATCACAATCACACAATCACAATCACACAATCACAATCACACAATCACAATCACACAATCACAATCACACAATCACAATCACACAATCACAATCACACAATCACAATCACACAATCACAATCACACAATCACAATCACACAATCACAATCACACAATCACAATCACACAATCACAATCACACAATCACAATCACACAATCACAATCACACAATCACAATCACACAATCACAATCACACAATCACAATCACACAATCACAATCACACAATCACAAT